>NC_058405.1:104216864-104359356 GCF_002201575.2 Neomonachus schauinslandi
ATATTCCAAGACTGTCCACTGTCTAATCATCTCATTCAACTCATATTTTGATGTGTCTAAGAAATATGGATGCCATTTCCAGATTATGGAACAAAATGCCATAAATCAAATGGCCAGTCTTTTCAAACAGATGTCAATGATGAAATCCATCTGTATTTTGTCCTATTAAAAAATTGTTTTTTTCACTTGCTCTTCACCCTGTAGATATTAAGAATGAATATAAATAATAATAAAATCTGTTTAACAAACAGGCTTTTGGTGACACCAAAATAAAGACTTTGAAATCTGTCATTTTTAACATGCATTTATTTTCTATTTGAAAGCACCAAGCTGACTCTGTTATAATGAAGTTATTAGTCTGACAGTTGTACAGTCGATAGAAATTGAATTTAAAAGAATATCAAATATTTATCATAAGACTGAGGGAAGATTACATACTCAATAATCTATATTGTTTTCAGAAAATAATATCAAAGAGATTACTATCTACAGATTAGCTTATTTTTAATGTTTTTAATATTGCTACATTTTAATATTACTGCCATAATAAATACAGCTTAAAAAGTGCATGTAAAAATAAGGCAGTAAAATGAAATATAATTCAATAGCAAAAAGGTGGTGACTTCAAAGACTGAGTCGTGATGTTTAAAATCTCTCTTTCAGGGTTCCTTGGTCACAGTGAAGAGGTGTATCTGATGTTTGTTAAGTCTCTGTTACGTGCCAGGTATTGTGATGGGCACCAGGGAGCCCCTGCAGACCACGGCAGACACGACTCCCAGATGGGGCAGTAAAGAAGGCATACCGGTAACCAGGCACACACATTTCGGGATGTAAGAACCAGGATAAGTCAGCACAGGGCACACCGAGGAGGGCATCTATATCAGCCTTGAGGTGAGGAGAAATTATATCTAGTAGTTAAGGACTTGGACTTGGAGTTAGATGTTGCTTCAAATTCTGGGTTTACCATTTTACTAGTTGCGTGGTCTCAGGCGTGTTAACTCAGTTTTCTAATATTTAGTTAGCTTATCTTTAAAGCTGAGATATCAACAGTAGAGTGGACTTACTTGGGGTGGCCCCCCAAAAGATCTGCTTGTGTCTTAATCCCCCAAACCTGTAAATATTACCTCACATGGTAAAAGAGTGGACATTGCCTTAGATGGCAAAAAGACGTGATCAAATGAAAGATCTTGAGAGGAAGAGCACATCTTGGATTATCCATGTGAATCCTATCTGCAGTCATCGTGAGAAGCAGAGGGAGTGTTGGGAGACAAACAGAGGAGAAGGCAATGTGAAGGAATGCGGCACACGCCCAGGAGGGCCAACACCTACGAGAAGCTGGGAGAGGCAAGGAACGGATTCTTCGGCAGAGCTTTGCAGGGAGTGTGGCCCCTGCTGATACCTTGATTTTGGACTTCTGACCTCCAGAACCGTGAGAGAACAATTTCCTGTTACTTGAAGCCACCAAGTTTGTGATGATTTGTTCTGGCAGTCCTAGGAAACGAATACAAATAGCATCTACTTTTTTTTTTTTTTTTTAATTTTTTTTAAGATTTTTTTTAAATTTATTTATTTGAGACAGAGAGAATGAGAGAGACAGAGAGCACATGAGAGGGGGGAGGGTCAGAGGGAGAAGCAGTCTCCCTGCCGAGCAGGGAGCCCGATGCGGGACTCGATCCTGGGACTCCAGGATCATGACCTGGGCCGAAGGCAGTCGCTTAACCAACTGAGCCACCCAGGCGCCCAGCATCTACTCTTGAAGATTGAAAGAGGTGTTATCAACATTAAGTGACGCTGCATGTAATTTTCAGGCTAATTTGACTGTTTGCAGAACTTGGAGGATGAGCAAAATGTATCTGGGAAGGACGTGGGCAGGGAGGGAATGGAGGGGGAGGGGTTTGCCAAGCCCAAGAAGCAAGAAACGATAATATCACTTCTGAGGTAGTGAGAGAACTTTGAGAAAGCAGATCCTGACAGTTCTGTAACAACTTTGTTCTTTTCTTTTTTTTTTTCCTCCTGACCAGCATGCTAGAAGTTAGGCTTTATTCTTTACAAACTAAGCAATATCAATACAACAAAAACAACCACAGGCAGTTTCCCACACCAAGGAGAAATATAAAAAAAAATTCACTGCTTGTTGATTGTTTCAGAGCTCAGTCTCCGGCTCTTTCAGAAAAGAACAATGCAGGAGGTGACAGTGAAATCAGTAGGTAATGAGGTTTCTCTGAAACTGAGCAAACTGAAAGCAAACCCAACTGAGTTCCTAGATCACAACTCCCAGAAAATAATTAACTGGGTAACCACATCTCAGCAAAGAGCCCTTCTCAGACATTCAGGGCAAAACAGCTTCACGGGTACTTACGACAGGCACCAAATCCAGGTGGGACACCAAATCTCCTGTAACCTACGCTTATAATACAAACCTCAGAAATTATAATTTTTGCTCTGGGTACAGAAATATCCTCATAAGCCGGGGAGGTACACCAACTGCACTTATGTCTGAGTGCTTACATTTTATCTGCACTTGAGTGTTTCTTAGTTGACACATTGCTGTTATCATTATAGTTGTCTCATAGGTCTACTGTTCTGCTTCTAATACTCTCCACTAATGACAAAAATACTCATTTACTTTGGAACATGAAAGAGATGGTAGACATCAGATATAAGCACTTTGCAGAATATTGAGAGGGAAGTAAAGTGAATTTAAGAAGTTAATTATAACCTAGTTGATAAGGCAACACAGAGGGGTTATTACGAGGGGTTGCAAGCCTCTTGATATTCTACTTTCTGATTTTTGGGAAAGGGAGATAGCTGCCATGGGCTAGTCATATTTTACAGGCATCTCACAAACATTTCCTCCTGTTTACTAGCTGGGTTGTAAACATACATCCTCTGCATAAGATTCCATTTTTTGTTGATGAAGAATGATGATGATTTCTGTTCTAAGGAGCCACCTATTTCCCAAACGATCAGTAGGACTTTATTGCTGAGCCCTTTGAGACAGTCACTCCACTCATTCCTTCTATCAAGGGTGCAACTTGATTCTTTAAATTCTATTTTTAAAGATTTTTTATTTATTTTCTGACAGAGAGAGAGACACAGCAAGAGAGGGAACACAAGCAGGGGGAGTGAGGGAGGGAGAAGCAGGCTTCCAGCAGAACAGGGAGCCCGATGTGGGGCTCGATCCCAGGACCCTGGGATCATGACCTGAGCCAAAGGCAGACGCTTAACGACTGAGCCACCCAGGCACCCCAATTCTTTAAATTCTTAATAGGCTAGTGATAGCTTAAGGATGCCAATTCCCATAACATCCATAAAACAAAAGCAAAACACAACAAAATACACACACACACACGTATCCAAGTTATCTATTTTAAACCAAAAGAAGAAAAAAAAACTATCCTTCCCCAAATATCTTCACTATCTTCTTTCTCTCCTATTTTAGTTCTTAGGAGTAGAGGCATTCATAAGAGAGTCATTAGGGGTGCAGCTTTAAATTGCATTAAGAATTTATTTCTAATCTTAAGATTTACCTTTTCTAATTATCACACATTGTGAAAAGAGAGAAGAACCTTGAGCAAATAAGACGTGAGAAGGTCTATTTTTGATTGAGGGATTATATGGTTCCTCAAGTCTGTAATAGGCCTCAAGGGGCTGTTACATGGTAGGATTTTATAACAAACGTTGGGGAATTTTGTCCCAACATGAACATACTGAAAGCTGAGAATGATGTTGAGTTATCATGAGGATGTTGAAAGGTATAAATAAAAGCAGTATGAGGGAATCAAACTTACATAATTTATAAGGATGGTGTAGTTTTCATATATGTCCAATGGAGGTTTTTTGTTTGTTTTTTTTTAAGTTTCTCCACTCTGGAAGATCACAGGGCTCACCCTTCTGGTTGCTGGCTGAAAAGTGTGATCGGGTAGTTTAAAAATACCTCAACTATATTAAGGAGTGAGCATGAGAGTGGGAATTTACAAATTGGCATGTAGAATATATTCAATTTTGTCCTACTATGGCATTTTTATTGCCACCAAAAATTGTAAGTGAATGTATCCTGAGTCCATGCAATAACACTGGGTTGCTGTCGGTTAACTCAGCATCCCACATGTGTATTAGAGATACCAACACTAAAATTATCCTCCCCTTCACTCACTGATACTTCTCTAGATCACTGGCTCAAAATTGTCAAATTTCCTTCAGCTGTGATTTTTTTGTGGCAGGAAAAACTGTGGCAGGATGGTGTTCTGTGTACTGTATGAAGGCTTAAAGTGGGAAATTGAAGGAACATTGATTGAAGGAAGGTACAAAAGCCAATGACTCAGCTACATAGTAACATACCATACACTTGGCTCATGGAAGTTTTGTTTGTTTAGGGCCACAGTACCAAAACCTACATAGCTTTTTGTTTTCAGAAACCAAGGCATCTTCTATCTCCTCTCTCTGATGCCCCATTTTCAATAAATCTCTGTTATGAAACTGTTGTTTCTTAAATATTGCTATACATCTCCTATGACAAAAATGTTATTGTCTTCCATATCAACTCCATCCCAAGGCCTCCACAACCGCCTCTGAAGTGGTCTCTCCACATCCATGCCGGCCAGTTCTCTATACAGCTCGGGTGAATTTTTAAAAAGTTAAACCTGATAGTGGAGATCGCCTGTGGATAATCCTTCAGGGTGTTTTCCACCACTCTCAAGGCCAAGTTCAAAATTCCTTACACAATTTATAAGCCCAAAAGGACCTAGTCCCAGCTTTCCACTTCAAATACCTCTCACACTGCTCATAGTGATAACTGAGAAAACTACTGTGCTCCGCAATTAGGAGGTGAAAATGTTATCAGGGGAATATTGATGTGGAATCATAGAAGCTGGCACAAAAAGGGAATGGACAGGAAGGAAGCCTAGGCATAGTTATCGGTCACATAAATTTTGTATATTTTCTTTACCAAAATATACCCAACACCTAGAACTTTGCTGGACAAGGTGAATTGAAAAGAAAGAAGCTTCTCTAGGGAAAAAAAAAAAAAAAGAAAGTTGAAGGTGCTTCCCCAGATTTGAAGCTAATAGATGGAAATGGAGCATGATTTAATATAACACGTGGATGGTAGTTCTTACCCAGGCTAGCTTTTGGCAATAGAGGTTTGTTCTGTGCTTTGCCCTTCTCTGTGAGTCCCCTTGGGTAGTCATTCCAGTTCACCTTGATCATTTATAATACTGTGGATAAAACACTTGCTTTCACCAAGCCATTGTGGAGAATGAATGTTTGCTGTGTGTTTGAGATTAGGAGATAAAAGGCAGTGTAGGACAGAAGTGGTGTGTTGAAAGATTATTAATGATGTTCAAGGCTAAGGAGAGAGTGATGGGCAAATTCTCTTTAGGCCTCAATAGCATTTGGTACCATGAAGGAGCAACACTTATTTTCAGGTATATATTTTCCTGTTCGTCACAAACAGGATTCATAAAGAAAGACAGTATTTTTGGGATACAATAGGATCAAGATTTAAAAATAAGTTAGTTAAAATCTTCAAGGAAAAGAAAAAAACACCTGAAATAAACATATTCATTGAATAATCAAAAGTTGCCTGTGTGATCATATAAAATGGTTTTAACTAAATATATGCAAAATACATTCATATGGATTATGAGTAATTTATATATATATATATTTTATACATGCACACACACAAATATATTTGTTTTATTCATAAGAAATATTGTAATTAATTAGCTCTACTTTTTCTCCCTCTCCGGTTTCTACAAATTACTCATATATATTGCTGGCTAGAAATCATTCTTATTGAATTCCATATAATCCAGTGGGAATTACACCCGGCTGATTCCATGTGACTCCCCCTACTCCAACCCTACTCCATACTGCTGCATGGAGACAGAAATGCATGGGAAAGATTTCTCCCGGCTCCCTGTATGAGAAGGTTCAAAACTGGGACTACAGAGATCTAAGTCGCTGCTATTTGAATTGCACAGTTTGTCATTGCCACAATTTTGGAGGGGCTGCATCTGCCCATATGCAGAGAACAATGACACTCATTTGCCACAATCAAAAAAAAGCAACAAGTCTGCATTATTCAGAAGTTCTCTAACACGCATGCTCAAGCTTACGTATTCCTATAAAACCCTCAGACCCCACTTTCTTTGTTTCCCTTTTTGACTCTGTCCAGGGTCTCACCCAGTCCTTTGCTCTGCTTGGTGAGAATCATAAGAATCTTCTACAATTGCCCGCATCGCCTCCTTTTCTTCACGTCACAACAATGAAGTGAGGTTTTGTTTTCCTGTGTCCCATATTTAGTGCCCATGCAGTCATTTTCTGTCAAGTTGTATGATTTTCTTCCATGTTGTATGTAAACTGCATTATGTTTCTTTAATTCAAATAACGCAAAGATGTATAATCAGCAGTACATCTTATAGTCATAAGTTGTTGTAAAAATGACCTGTCTGTATTATTTTGTGTCCTTGTGATTACCCATCTTTTATTTCCTCTCTTGGATCTTGAGATATTCAAGTGTGTACTTCACCATTGCAGCAATCTCTGATTCATTCCAAACCCAAAACTGATTAGAATATTTCTATTTGTCTTGGTTAACATCATAAACTCTGGAATTAAACCACCTGCATTGAATTGATGTTTCCCCACTCCCAATCTGGGTGACATTGGGCAAGTTACTTAACCTCCCTGAGATTCTCTGAGCCTATTGATACATACATTTACCATAGAGCTACTAGGATTATTGTTGTTTTTACTCTGACTCAACATAGCTCTGAGGCCTTTTAACAATTTCACTCTTTTATCTAATTTCTACTGAGACTTTAATTGTTCTAATAAAAACTAATTTATATCTTTTTTTTAAAAAGATTTCATTTATTTATTTGACAGAGAGACAGCGAGAGAGGGAATACAAGCAGGGGGAGTGGGAGAGGGAGAAACAGGCTTCCCGCTGAGCAGGGAGCCTGACACGGGACTCGAATCCACAACCCTGGGATCATGACCTGAGCTGAAGGCAGACGCTTAACGATTGAGCCACCCAGGCTCCCAAAACTAATTTATATCTTAATTCAAAGCATTATTAGATTAGTGTATTAGCTTGCTAGGGCCACCATAACAAAGTACCATAGATTGGGTGGTTTAAACAATGAAATTTTATTTTCTCACAGTTCTGAAGATTAGAGGTCAGAAGTCAAGGTGTCAGCAAGGCTGATTTTTTCTAAGGTCCCACTCTGGTTTGTAGTTGGCCATCTTCTCCCAGTGTCTTCACATTCTCTTTCCTCTTCGTATGACTATGTCCCAATCATCTCTTCATTTAAAGAGACAAGTCCTAGTGGATGGGTGCTCCCTGATGATTTCATTTAACCTGAATTGCCTCTTTGAAGGCCCTATTTCTAAATAGTCATATTCTGAAGTACTGGGGGTTAGAATTGCAACATATGAATGTTAGGAGAACACAAAACAGCCCCTAAAAATCAGCATTTCTGAAATTTCTGAATTCAAGAATTCAAGATTTCTCTTTCATTGGAGAGAAATGACATAAAACAGAATATGAAGAACAAAGAGAACAAAAAAGGGAGAATGACCACTAGTGTAAATCTGATTTTTTTTTTCCTGGATAGGCTTCCTCTGTCTTTTCAGTGAAGACAATGAGGCCATTGCCCTGCATTTACTTTTATTCCACCTCAGGAAAGCCGCTCTTTTTGAAGCCCTTGAGCTTATATTAAGGCTAGTGTAACTCAAATGTGACTAACATACCATGTCTCTTCACAGTAGTTTTTAAAATCTGGCATCTGACCCAGACCCTCCCTATTTCTGGAACATTTTAACCTATGTGTAAACACAACGTAACAGGTGATTTCTCTAAGGCTTATCAAGGAATATGAACTGTTCCATATTAGTAATGATGATGGTAATAGCAAATCTTTCTCTAGTGTTTTCTGTGTGCCAGTCACTATTCTAAGTACTTTACAGGTATTCATTCTTTTAATCCTCTTGTGAAACCTAAAGTTCCTATTCTTGAGAAATGCAACATTAACTTTTGCATTCTTAAGAGATTACAGGAAAAGAAATTTAAATATGCTAAATATGCTGTGGCTTATGCTTAATATATGACAAACCTTTTCTCAGTTTAACAATACCTTGAGGAAAATAGGAAGTTTTAAAATGCATTCACGATTTTTTAGTCATTTTCAATTGTAGACAATAAAGTAGGTACACTGATGAAAGGCTGAGGATTAAATTTATATTCCCTCTAGGTATACATGCTTATCAAGTGTTAAAATTTTTCACACAGTATACAGTAGAATGCTTACATACAGGAAGAGAAATGCTGCTAAAGTTGGTTGAGAAACTGATACACACCAGACATCATGGTAACTGGCTCGTCCAAGGTCACAAACCTGGATTATGACAGAACTTTCTAATTCCAAGCTATTGATGATATGCCCCATGTTTCTGTTACCTACAAACATAAAGAACAACCTCTCTCCAATGAGGCAAATTGGTTAAAACAAAAAAAGTTAGACTTAATCAAACAATGCTAATTAAAGTCTGTTTTGTTCTTTTGGTAGAGTATTTTGTGTTAGTCACTCTTCTTTGATAAGACTTGCTCACTGTAGGCATGCCGCTCTGTAGTAATTGGTTATCAAGAAAAATGTAGAACAACAGGGTACAGTAGAAATTACACTATTTGTAGTTTAAATAAACTTTGGAGAGCTACCATATATTTAATTCTTAACTCTGTGACAGATACAAGGAAAGAACTTAACTTACTCATATTTCTTAAATCTTATGCAAGTATTTTTCTCTTAAACTATTTTTTATGTCTATGATGAATAAATTTAAATTTATTTACTTTTATACCTAAAAAACCAGATATTTTTAACTTTATATTCTAGACTAATAGTTTTTAATTGATTCTAATTGCATTTAAAATATATTATATACAACTAGTACATTAATGGTTCTTAAAGATAAGCTTCTGGTGTCATTCTCCTGCTTATAATATTCCATGCTTTCAGAAACTCAAGTCCAGGCTACATTGAAGGGCTTTGCAGTCTTCACCCTCTTGTCTTTCCTGGCCTTGGGGTCCAACATTTCCCTTAGTTTACAAATTGAGACCATATTATTGTAGATTTACTAACACACTTTGCTAGCCACTTTTCTCCTTTTGGCCTTCATGATTGACTTGCCTAGCAGACCTTTTCGTCATTCTCCATGTAAGGAAACTTATAGAGATATCAAGGCCCAACTTCAGTGTTAACATTTGGTATGAAAACTTCCCTGACCTCCTCAGAGTAAATCGCAGCTCCTCTTTTTCCAAACTTCTGTAGCTCATAAGCTGTTATTTTCTTATGATATGGATCACCTACTAAATTATAACATTACATTTTCCTGCAGAAATTATCTCACATATATCATAGAGATCGTTCTGTGCAACTTTAAGCACCATGTCTTTAGATGAAGGAACTTCTCAATAAATATTTATGGGAGGAAGGCAAATCAGAGAAGTTGAAATGGATAAAAAACATGACAATTGGTTCACTGCCCGTTCTCTCCTTCCTAAAGGAAAATACACAACAATACTTTGCTTTTAGCTGATATAACTATCAGAAGGGATAGGACAGACCTTTAAATAATCATGTAATGGTATATTAGCAATCAACAACAATTTTGGAATAACCAGTATGCATTTACCTATTCAATAAATAGTGATTGAGCCTCACCATACTTGGATCCTATGTTAAGTTAGGAAGATGAAGAATTAAGTGGGAAAATGGACTCTTGCCTTAAGGATTTTACAGTCTATTGATAAATAAATGATCCCAATCTGGTATGCTAAGTCCCATAATAGGTATTTACAGAGAGGTCTATGGAGGCCCAGAGGAAGACACAGCTAGGTTTGACAGAGAGCATTTTAAAAAATTCAGAGAAGAAGTGATATTTGTTTAGAATTTTGAAGGTTGGAGATTAAGTTTGCCAAGAAGATAAGAAAGAAAACATGATTTTTGACACTTGAGAAAAAACATAAACATACTTGGTAAAATGCAGGATGTGATTTGTGGGGAGATAAAAGGTTAGGAGGTGAGAAAGACAGGGGGCAGTCGTGTTGGGAAGGAACCAATGAGCCAGCCATCCTTACAAGTTTGGCTTTTGTCTAAAGTGAGATGGAGAGCCACTAAAGGGTTTTAGGTAGGAAAATGACATGATCAGATTCATAGAATGTGGATGAATAAATTAAGATAGTGAGCCAAAATTGGAAGCAGGAAGATCAGTTAGGATACCACAGGAAATCTGGGAAATGCTAGAGTCTTAAACCCAGGCAATGGTAATGGGGGGTAGAGAAAAAAGCAATGCAGACCGTAGAAATTTAGATTAGGTGATGGGAAGAGGGTGGGTAAGGATGGAGTCTTGCCTTTTTTTTTTTTTTTTTTGGAATAAGTGGTAATGCCAAGAATTAAGATGAAGAGGAGAATATAGTATGGGAAGGAAAAACAATTATTTTAATATCGGCTGGTTTTCACCTGGCTCTGGAAAATTAAGAGGACCTGCCTAGCAAACAGTTATAAATATTTTTCTGGTATGAGGTAATACTCAGCTGGAAACATATCCAAAAGCTGATGGTATATGCATGAAGGTTAAGACCATAGAAGCATGGGAAATTGGCCAGAGATGTCTCTGCATGAAGAAAGGCCTAAGTCTAGCAAAGTTGGTAAAGAAGACTGAAAAGAATGGCTTGAGGTCAGAGGAGAACTGTGAGAAAATTGTGTCATGAGAAAAAGAGAGGACAGTGTTTTAAAGAGAGTCTCACCAGTGCATGACATGTGAAGGATACACAGGGAGTTTCAAACAAGGGCTTCAAGAAGCTCACTATAATAAGCCAACTGCTGTTTAAATTGGGCAGTGAGTGTAATTTCAATATGTACCCCTTATTTCAATTTTGAAAAGTCAAATTATGTCCTGTGTCTGGACCAGGCACTCCTCATGAGACAAGATGTATAATTATATTCTCATACAATGTATGTATAAAAATCCGGCAAAGAACATTTGTCATGTGTCTATTTCCTATAGAATTGTAATTGTAAAATTACAATTGTAAATTGTAAATATCTGTAGATATTTTAAAAAGAAATTAATAGTCACAAACTCTATCCATAAAGAAGTTATAATTTGATTAGGAAACTTGTCTATTTCTTCCCATGTGGCATGGCTATTTAACTCATTCAAGGGGCCATGACATGGAGTCCGCTGACTTCTTATGGCAAGCAGGATAGACAAAACCCTACTAGCATATCTGAAACCTGATGCTTTCTGTCCTTCACACAATTGAACTTATCTGTGGCAACAGTCAGTCTTTCTAAGGTGGCTCCCAGGAGACTAGAGATTGTTATACAAGACAGAGCCCCGGAAGTCTTTGTGTGCCACTAACTGATCAGATTATGTTATTTATTCCTGTCATTTTCCATTCCTTTCACTGCTACTGACCGTATAATAAGCTGGCAGACAGTTCTGCATTTATCACTCCTCCATCCATAAGAAAAAAGATCATAATTTAGTGCAACTCATGTAACTACTATGATGAATGTCACAAGGGGTTTGGAAGGCTCTGTTTCACTGATTCCAACGTTCACATAGGTCCAACCAGCCTGTCTTTCCCAGAAATCTCTCAGTGTATGTGGAGGATTTTCCAATTTTCTAATGTAACCTAAGTCAAGTCTGAACAGCAAACATGAAAACTATAATATATCTCTACTAGGAAATTATTATATTTCTTTGTTGTTTATTCCAATATGTTGTATGATTTCTTTTTCATTCGAGGATAATTTTTCCTACTTTTTTGAAGCTGAAGGACCTCTCAGCTAAAGCTTATAAAATGCCCTGACTTCAGTGAAACTCATTTATTCTTATTATTCCTCATTACTTTTTTATATTCTAATTGCTCTTCGAGCTTTATACAAGATGCACACAATCTCCCACTACGTGTGCTTCTCCAGTTACAATTTTACAGCCCACACAGTGAACATGTACAAATTGTACATACCAATCTGATGCCTTAGCTGTGGTAATTGGTTTCACCATGTAATTACAGGTGGTAATGACATTTTAAGCACCTTATACAGGTGCTGGGAGACGTTTATTATTATTTTTTTTTTATGTGAAACAGCATTAAGAAAGTCTAAATTCTTGGAGCCATGCCAGACTACAGAGGTGCCTTTCAACTGCAAATAGCAGTTTTCATTAGAGCGTAATTACAACCCTGACCACCTGCACTACTCTTTTCACATCAACCACCCCAGGATCAGGAAATCCTGAGAGGAGAGTTAGTGTTTGGGGCTTTAAAAGCCAGAAAATTAAACATCTATTTATTACCGAAAAACATTTATAGATGTTGGATCAGAATTTGACACCCTTGTGGTTGCATATTCCCTCTTGGGTATCATGAACAGGGGACTGCCCAACTGCATTAAAAAAAAAAAAAAAAGAAAAGAAAAGAAAGAAAAGAAATTCTGGTTCAAGTCCTTCTGCATGATCAGGGATCAGACTCTGCATGCTTAAGACCGAAATGTATAGTCCAAATGTGTGTGTGTGTATCAGTCACTCCAGAGCCGAGTGGCTGACTTGATAGTTTACCTAGACACTCCCAGCCACTTTAATGATGCTTCATTAATGATGCTTCAACCTGTGGTTTTGTTCGTGTGAGAAAGTAAACTCAGGCAGCCGCCATATTTACTAAGACCCCAGAGAGGGCAGAATTCGTGCTGGGGTCTGAAGGGGAGGCTGAAAGGAAGAAAGAGTTGATTTTGTGCTCCAGAGGCTAGCTCCACCACTTAACACGCTGAACTTCTTTACCTTAATAAACTGATAGTGAGAACACTTATTGTGTAGAATGTTTGTTAAGGGTGAAGAGATGGAAGGCATGTACAGTACTAATACTGTGTCTAGCAGATATTAAGCAGTTGATAATGACGACAGCTGTTGTTATTAAGAAAATAACATGGTTGCAGGAGACAGACACAGATGTCAGTGTTTACATTCCGACCTAAAATAATGTGTGGCATAATACAGTGAAAACAAGTGGGTAATATTGCTAGAGCAGAGCATCAAAAAATATCAACCACATTTATATACATTCGGAATTGTTGAATTTGTTAAGGATGCTTGGACAAATGTGAAAAATACTTATTTATTTTTAATTTTGAATTCTAAGAGCAATTTTTGCTAGGCTTATTTCTTCATGTAATGGGAAAATACACACGCAGCTTGTCATGCCCTTTTGCCTCATTACTTATGTATCTTTTCCCCTCTGGTAAATGTCAGGCAGTAAAATTGAAAATATAGTTTGTTTGGTGTTTGAAATACAGCCAGACCTGATTCTGTGTGTCTGTGGGAGGCACTGCTGTTCTTTCATTCAGTCTGTCCCTTTTCCACACGTTTCAACAGGTCTGATTCCCCATGCAGGTAATATTGGCTGTCCTTGTCGGAGGGTGGTCATGCAATCCCCTGACACAAGTGAGATTAAGGAATATTTGACCTGAGTGCTGGGGAGCTGATGGTATTTCTGTCGACATACTCCTCTTTTATGGGAGAGCTTCAATTCCCCCATCAATGACTGTCCTTGTCTTATGCCTTTCATAACAAGAAAGGTTAGCAGAAAAGAAGGCCTGGGAGAGCCTGTCGGTTTCACAGAATTCCTGCCATACAGTGTGGGTAGAGCAAAAGCAGATTTCAAGACACTACTCATTTTTATTGTCTGCATTTTAATAAAGATTGAATTATAACATGAGGATAATGGCAAATTACATGGTTTCATATTCTATATGAGTCAGATTTCTGGTCCTGCTTTTTAGGGCATATATGAAAGGTGATTATTCAAGCCGCAGACAGGGCTTAGTAGTCTACTAGTCTACAGGTGTTCTTAGTATTATCCCATGCAAAAATGACATCAGTAAATGATAGTAATTCTCTGGTTTAGCCTTCATAAGGCAAAGGAGACTTCTGTACCTCTTGTCTTTTTCCAAATGAAACAAAGTGACCAAATGAGTTACCAGAGTTAGCTCTGGTCTTTTCCTTTCTTTCATACCTCTAGTTATATCCCTAAGTCTTTACTTCCCCTGATTAACTAATTACTAAGGTAGCACTGAGAGAAAATACAGGCTCAGGACCTGATGCTTTGGGCTTCCTGTTAGGGGATTTGAACATCTGGCCCCTTTCACTGAGCTTCAGTTCTTTTCTCAGAACGGGAATTAACAACGTTCACCACCCAGGCAAGCAACTGGCACTTTTCAGAGCTGAACCAATTAAACTGTGTTCTACAGACGAAACTACCGATCAACTGTCTTTTGTGCTTCTCGCTATGATAACTTCTGTTGTGTCAGTTTATTATCCTGAATGGCATGCTTTCTTCCTGAATGAGATCCTCGACCCAGACCTTACTCCTCATCAGAAGCATTGACAGATAATGCAATCAATTAACAAGTCTTTAGTTTGTGCTTAGCCCCTTGTTAGACACTAGGAGGGTAACAGAAATATGAGATGTGGTTCTTGCCCCAAAGGAGCTTTTAATCTCATTAAGAACACTAACCCTAATGAAGTAACCATAAATAATTCTAGGCTCCTTGAATGGAGTGGTTTATTTTACATGCTAGGGTTGCATGGGGATAAAGAATTGTCAGAGTTCAAGGAATGAGTCAATAGCAGTCACAGGACTAGAGTAAAGATGCAAGGCAGACTAGAGCAGAGAATGAATATTTGGAAGAAGGACGAAATTAATTTTGGTAGCTGAGGTGGGAACTAACTGTCTGAACACTCACCTAAAGGGCTTAGGTTGAATACAGCAAGTACTCTGAGCCTGTGAAAGTTTCCGGGTAGGACAGTGTAATGCTGAGAGTGGCATCTTGTGGCTCTGAATTCAGGGTACATCATCCAAATGAGGAAAACTTCACCTAATTTTACTTTCTAAGCCAGGTAAATCAGACTTCACTTCTATCTACCAGAGGTGTCCAGAAATTCAACTCAGTCATAATAATAAAGCTCTCTGAGGCTCTCCCTCAGAGTCATGTACAAATTCTAGGATGGGAAGAAGGCTTCTGGGCTTTCATCCAGAGTGCTGGTTCCTGACATGCTCTTGTTCAAGCCCTTGTGGTCCTTTCAAAGCAGCCTGCTATCTTCCCTTTTTTCCATGTATGAAGACATGCACTTTCTCCATCCCTCCAGCACCATGACCTTTTGGGGTTTTGTCACCTTGGTTATTCTATCACGAATCCTTTTGACATTTGGAGCACTGTGTGGGAGTGGGACATTAGTTCCATATCACTCTAAAAGCCTGCCAACTCTGACCACTCCACCATCTTGCCGAAACGAAGCATACCTGCTTCATTATTGAGCCAGTTCTGTTTCCTTCGCCCTAGGGATTAGCTCCCCCATCAGTTAGCTTATTTTCACAAAAGCCTGGATATGGAAGAATGTGCTCTGGATTTCTCCAAATTTCTGTCAATGGCCCTGATTCCCAGAAATTATTTCTAACCTCAACGGCCCAGGCTCAACACAAAAGGCTTTTGGGATTGGACATAAAATCTACCTCTTATTATTTCCCATCTCCAGTAGTAGAGAGAATAAAGTTAAATAACATCTCAATAATTATTCTGTCACAGGTGTTTAAGGAAGTTAATTATTGTCAGCAGGATGCATGGGATGGAGGGGTAACCTGGAAACTAGGAAGATAGTTTAAAGGCTGTTGCAGCAATCCACAGGTGATTGCTGAGGGCCCAGCCCAGGAGAAGAGGTGACTTTCTGTGAAATAAATTAATGAGATACCCTAACTGGGAGAGAGGGCCATATTCCAAGGCTGTCAAGGTGTGGGTCAGACACATTTTTAAATTCTTCAACATTAGACAATGAAGTAATTCTCTTATTAGGAGATCTTGTATTAAAAAAAAGAGCTTGACATCCAATCTCCTTGTTATTTCACTTTTCTCCTCTCCCCACAGCTATTCCTGCTGTGAGATTGTCAAACAAACATGTAAGACCTAGTGCCGTGCTTGTAGCCTGGAGCAGAAGAGAGCACCTTCTAACAATCTATGCAGCTTCCATATGGGAGTTACAACAATTAGTTTCTTTTTTCTCAGACAAGCCATATTTAGCACAGAAAAGAAGTGGCACTATGTTGAAGTAGCTGAGAGGAGACAACTTGGATAATAGGGCTGGAGATGCACTGAATGTAGGCAATGTAAAAAATTCTAAAGAAAATCAGTGTCAGTTGAGTTTGGAAGTGGGGGTGGAAGGAGTCATGAAGAAATTGCCAACTACATGATCAGAGAATAATCATAAAGAATTTGAGATATAAAACATTCTTGGAAGATGATAAAGAGAACCTGAAAAGAGGGGATTTTTTTCTAGTTACCACAATGTTTTGAATAGATTTCTAAATATACTTTCTTATTGCCCCAGGCCTATAAGTGGGAACTAATGAAAAGTTGAACCCAGAGTGAGATAGAAACTTAACATTTACTCTTTTTTTTTTTTTATTTATTCATTTGAGACACAGAGATACAGAGAGGGAGAGAGAGCATGAGCAGTGGGAGAGGCAGAGGGAGAGGGAGAAGCAGACTCCCGGCTGAGCCAGGAGCCCCATGTGGGGCTCGATCCCAGGACCCTGGGATCATGACCCGAGCTGAAGGCAGACGCTTAACCATCTGAGCCACCCAGGCGCCCCAACATTTACTCTTGATTGAGCTAATTGAATCTACAATGAGTGGAGACCCATTGGCCCACATTGGAATATACAGTGAGAATGAGAAAAAAAACCTTTTGTGTTCTGTCACTCTATGATTTGGGGGCTCTTACTGCAGCATCGACTAGTCCATCTTGACTTTAATCGATGATCTACAAAATTAGCTTTCCCTTTTGGAGCTCCCAAAATCTTACATTTTTTAGGGAAAAGTTAGAAATTTGAAATTAGAGCAAAACCAAAAAAGGTATCAAAAGCAAGAGCAGGTCTAGAATGTGTGGGGCAGTTCCAGGACAGCATCCTTGGGAAACTCAAATACCCCAATATGAACTGTCACAAGGAAACAGTGGAAGAGTTTCATCAAATATTTTAATTTAACTTTTAATATCAAAAGGGTCAGCATTTGTGTCAGACTTCATATGTATACATCACTTATATTCCTTCAATCATCTGCACATTGGAAACATTTCAAAGAAAAAATAAAAACTTAAGGTTCTATTGACCACAAGCCTTTTCTATAAAGGGTTATAATAGCTTGGGTATACCATCAAGAAGGACAGAAGTATTCAAGAAGTATCTAGATGGTACTGACTTCATCATCAGTAATAGCATCAAACAGGAAGTTGAATTCTTATGTAACATGTGTATTTTAAAGTGAATTTGACAATTGGCTGAGAAGACTGCTATAAATTTTTTTTTGAAATGTATTTCTCCCAGAATTGTGAATCTCTGACTCCTTTGTAAAACCAAAACATATTAAAGCTTAAGGTAACACTTTCTAGCACTTGGACATTTCAGAGGGGAAACTGAGGACTTACTTTATCCAGAGATTCAATTCATCCTAATCTGTGAGTTTACTTCAGATGGATCATTCTCATTCAAATGTTAGGCAGCTAAGAAACATTCAAAAGACAAGACCATTCTCAAGGATTTGGTATTGCAACAGCTCTACTACTTACAGTAGAACATATCACCATGAATGATATTTGAGAGACCAAGAGAACATGAGCTCTAAACAAGGAGTCCCACAACTATTGTTTCAGATATGGATTTCCTTAGACATATTAAGAAACTGGACAGTGTTCTCTGTGCCTCGTAAATTGGATCAAAAAAGAGATTATATTTGGCTTCTCAGACTCAGAAATCTACACTTTTGGTTTCTTGGTAAATTTCATCTAAAATGTTTGAAATGAGTCTCCTGGACTAAAAGGGAAAAGAAAATGAAAGACTTGTCCACGTCGAGGCCAGAAGACCCTGGACCTAGAGTCTAAAGACAGTGCGGAGAGAGAAGAAGGGACAGGGGCCATACCTGCTAGACCTTTGTGGTGGAATGATTATGCATGTTGATTTCAATATGAATAATCACTTATATTTATTGCATATTGATGGAGAAAAATAACTTGAACAGCACCTTTACAATCTGCTATGTTTCATTCATTCTTTTACAGGGAATGTGTTATGGCATTATCACAAAACATCTCTAAAATATCTAGTAACATCCTAATATTACTTCAGTATTCATGGGTGGATACTGGCGGTCATCCAACACCAAGAGCTAACCACACAAAGGAGGGAGTGTCTCAAAACAAAAGGTGAAGACTGCAACTTTTCATTATAATGCTTCATCATCATTCCTCATCCTTGTCAAGTCATATAGAGAGAGGCAATGTGGACTGTAGGAAGGGAGTCTCAGAAAGGTATATATTCGAATCTCTTATAAGTTTTAGAAGACCCTCTCTGAGTTTGGGCTGGGGTGTTTTTTGACTCCTATGGCATGGAGTATATCTGGTGGCCAATAAAATCTCTTAGGAGTCTGCTCACTAAATGACCTTGTTTTTTTATGTTTTTGTGTTTTGTTTTGTTTTTTCACGTTGCCCTGAGACAATGGGTTCCCAGCTCCAGGGTAGAAATGGACCCTCATGCCATAATGATGGGATAGGGCCCATGAGTGAGATGAGAGCCCACAGTAAATTGCTTTTTCTTTCCTCAGAGGGATGGTTCCTCAGGTATTGTTCTCCTTAGTGGTACTCTAGGCATTCCTAGGAAGCACCCCTTCATTTTGCAGAACTGTCCTGTGTATTGTGTTCCTGACCTTCATTCCACAAATTCCAATGTCAGCTCCAAAACCCAAAACACTCCTACATGATTCCAAATGCTCCCTGGTGGGAGCAGCATCTGACTCTCTAGGAAATTAACTACACAGTAATTATTTATAATACCCCAAGCACTGGTGAACTGAAACTTTGCACAGAAAGTGGACTATATCTAGTATTCCTAGAAGATTAAAAATATACCAAATGCCAAATCAAGAAATACCAAATAAAAACCAAAACAAAAAAAATCTCAAAATGACCAAATTCATTCTTTATGTAAACTTTTGGGACCCTTCCATTCAATGAAAACATTTGATCCAAGTTCCTTGTGGCTCATTGCCACCAGCATCACTTAGGAATGCCAAGTGCCTCTTGTAGGTAATCTTTTGACTTCTCAGATGTGTGATGAGCAAGTAAAAGGTGATGTTAGAACTGAAGAATGTTAGGGGCGCCTGGGTGGCTCAGTCATTAAGCTTCTGCCTTCGGCTCAGGTCATGATCCCAGGGTCCTGGGATCGAGCCCCACATTGGGCTCCCTGCTCCGTGGGAAGCCTGCTTCTCCCTCTCCCACTCCCCCTGCTTGTGTTCCCTCTCTTGCTGTGTCTCTCTCTGTCAAATAAATAAATAAAATCTTAAAAAAAAAAAAGAAAGAACTGAAGAATGTTATGTGTATGTAGAGTGAGGGTACACTTGTGATTTTGGATTATATTTTTATAGCTTAATAGGTAAGCTCATTTGGACTAAGAAGCAAAATGCTTTCATTTTATGATAATTGATATACCATCTTGGCCTTTCTTCTCTGAGGGCCAGGACCTCCACAGGATGACTGCACCGTGTGACTTCGGCATATAAATCACAGCCTGCCACCTGTTATTTAATGGCTAGCAGGGCTGACTCAGTAACAGTAAGATTCTGCAAATTGTTCTCTCCAGCCCTGGGTGTTCCCCATAGAGGTAATTGTCTAGAAAATAAATTTCCTGGACATAGAACAAGAAGTTACAAACCTAGGAACATCTTTTAATGTATTACAAGTTAACTTTCAACTGTGCTGATGTGTCTGGTTCTTCAGCTTTTAGAGTTATTTTTGTAAATTTTTATCACACATAAATGGATATACATAATTTGTTTTCAATTAAAGGACCCTGACATACCCATTGGGCATTTATAATGACCACAGAAGCTACTGGTTACTCAGACTTTCATTTTTTTTTCTTTTCCTGCAGGTTTTTCAGCATCCAAGTAATATATTACATACAAGTAAAAACACTGTTGCAAAACCAATTTGCTAAGGGGCTTGTAAAATCCAGCTTTAAAAAAGAACTAGGGCATCAAAGTAAAGGACCAAAGAACCAGATATTTTTATCAGTTTCTCAAGGTCAAACACATTACTAATTCATCAAATATCTCTTTCTGCTAAAGTTATTTGAAAAGCAAACAACCTGTTCTGTGCAGACGTTGTACTTAATAACTCTAATGCTTCAAGAAAAAAGACAGGGATGGAACAATTTTCTACCACTCTAAGAAATGCCTTCATGTCTGAAAAACACTTGCATCGTTAATAAATACTTTGAATATTCTTAATAATAAAACCTGAGACAATTTGACTGTAATAGTTTTAGCTTATTATCTCTTTCTGTCAGTTATGTCTGCTGGTTTAGAGAACAAACCATTACAAATTCTAATTATAAAGAAGATTGAACTTTCTTTCTAATGTGTCTTGATTGTCTTTGTCTTAGAAATAGTTGTTCAATTTATGCCTTTTTATAGATTAGTTGTGACTGATCTAGCCCCTCGAATGGAAAGCAAAATTGGCTGGGGTAGGGATGTGTGTGTCTGGAAATTTATTATCATTTCTTCACTGACTAGCTTCTCAGATTCTGGCCATAGGACCTCCTCTCTCCAACCTTATAAAATGAAGCCTTAGAAATTGATGACTCCAAAATATCCTTTAGTTCTAAAGTTTACCTTCTCTCTCTCAATTTATTTAGAACTATCTCACAACAGTTCTACTTTGTACATACAATAAGAAAACTATGGTAGGTATTTTGTTCAAGAAATGACTTCCCAAAAGAGAGTTAGCATAAATTTCTGGGTAGAGTCCATCATTTTGCATATGGAGATTGAGGAAAGACCTACTCAGGTGTGATGGTTAATTTTATGTGTCAACTTGACTGGGAAAATGGGTGCCCAGATGAAATAATATTTCTGGGTGTGTCTGTGAGGGTGTATCTGGATGAAATTAATCAGTGGACTGGGTAGAGTAGATTGTCCTCTGTAATTTGCATGTGCATCAACCAATCTATTGAGGGCCTGAATAGAAAAAAAGGAGGAAGGAGGAGAAATTTGCCCTTGTTTGCTGCCTGCTAGCCTGTTGGAGCTGGGAGATTGGTCTTCTGCTCCCGGACTGGGATTTACACCATCAGTTCCCCTGGGTCTCAAGTTTCAAGTTTAGACTGAAATTATACCACTGAATTTCCTGGATCTCCAGCTTGCTGATAGCAGATCATGGGACTTCTTAGTCTCTGTATTCATGTGAGCCAATTTCTCATAATAAAGCCCTTCACATATATATATATATATATATATATATATATATTCAATATATATATATTGAAAACTGATGAATATTTACCTCCTTTTCTTTATGCCTTCACTCAGGACAAGGAACTTGGGCAGGCTAGTTGGAAGACGCAGTGGAGTATAAACCATACCTGTGTATTACACATGAATCAAGTATCAACAAACTCTACCCAATGGAGAAATCAACTCTCCAACTCATTGCTTCACAAAACTGCTATTCTTCACTTATGTTCTGTGCAAAAAAAAATGTTTTAATCTTCTCTATTAGGTCATTGTCTACAAATTAGTGCTTGTCTTTGTCTTTGTATTAGAGATCTTCAAATGCATGGATTATGAATGCCTCTTGTTTTGTATATCACCTGTCGTCCTACCACATCAAGATAGACACATGCATTTTTAATGATAGTGATGATAATAAAGCCACCTAGACTCTGTGTTAGGAAACTTTGACCATGTATTTCCAAGTGACATTCAGGAGAATAGTTTTCAGATTGCTCTGCTTGAAGCCTTAACAAAGAGCAAAGGGTAAATATTCACAGGCACTATGGAATTCAGTGAAGGTAAATGTTCATCATCAGTCCTGCTTCAAATCTCTCTAGATTTACTGTCTTTAATGAACCTGACAGAATCACGAATTTGTGTGTATTGCAGACTTAATCTACATTCAGGGTTATCTCTCTTTATGTCTGGCTAAGGCAGGTATCTATTTTCAACAGACTCTGGTTGGCATTTCCCATCATTTCTTATAGCAGATTCTATTTCCTGTTAGTGACACATTTGAATATAATATCTAGACAGGGGCTTGCCAAAGTGTAATCCACATTATCCTAATGGCAGTCCTGAAATTGCAGGAGAGGAGCACAATAAGCGTTGTATCACCAAAAGAAGAAGCAGAGAGGGCGCCGAGAGATACCGACGGGCATTATTCTTCATAGTGTTCTTTTGGACATCGCAGTCTGGAGTTTTGTAAAAAAAAAAAAAAAAAAAAATGTCCCTCAATGAAACACACTTAACTACTAAAGAATGTTGTTTCTCAAGTCTGGAAAAATGAACAATTTCTCTTAGAATACATAAATATATACATTTAGAGAGCCATGATCATAGTCTTGATGGGCCCAGTGACTAGATCAGTATTTCTCAAAGTCAGGTTCCCAGACCAATACCATCGGCATCATCTGGAACTCATTAGAAATGCACATCCTTGGGCCCCATCCCAGACTATGGAGCCAGAGATTCCGAGGATGGGCCCAGTAAGTTGGCTTTTAAGACCTCCAGGTGAATCTGATGGCACAGTAATGTTTGCAAAGCACTAAATTTTTTGTGTCTTTAGCCTATTTTCTTAAACCATCTGAGCTATCCTTTAAGATATAAGAGATAACCATAAACAATATAAAATACATAAAATATTTTAAAAATACAAAAGGTTAAAAAAAGTTAAGAAGAGGTAACCGTTAAAGTCTCACCAGTTTTATCATGTACTGATACATTCGGTTATAGCATAAAAAAGCATTCCGATGGGTCAGTTTTGATGTTTTCCTTTGACATTATTGCTTCCTTAAGAATGGGGCCAAATTTTAAAAAGAAAGTATTTTATTCGTTTTTGTACAGCCCAAGCCAAGGATCAATGATGGAATGATGATCAATCTTTAAACTGTGGTTCTGCTGTCTATTCTGGCTTTTTTTTTTTTTTTTAAGATTTTATTTATTTATTTGCCAGAGAGAGAGAGCACAAGCAGGAGGAGTGGCAGGCAGAGGGAAAAGCAGGCAGAGGGAGAAGCAGGCTCCCCACTGAGCAAGGAACCTGATGTAGGAATTGATCCCAGGATCCTGGGATCATGACCTGAGCTGAAGGCAGGCCCTTAACCGACTGAGCCTCCCAGGCGTCCCTATTCTGGCTTTATATTGGCCTAATGTGTTTGCCTCTTGTTGATATTCTCCATGACCATCACCAGTCACTGAATGGTTGAACAAGACCATAAACCACTTCCTGAGCTAAACCATCTCAGGGGATGGTGTCAGTAAGTGCATGAGCACCTGGAATATTTCACACTAAAGAAGAAAAAAATGCAAGCTAGGATATCACCTCCATTCCCATACCACCCCCAAATCCCAAATGCCTTCATGATCCAGTACAATTCAAAAGTGCTGCAAAGTTGTGGGGCACCGAGAAAAGCCTGCAGGTGACAGGCCACCCAGGCTCCAAGTGTTGGAATCGACTCATCTTAGTCTCCGCCTGTTGTTTTAGCCACTTGGTCACTCAATCCCTCTCTTCGGACTCATGGCACTTCACTCCGTCTGCAAGAATTTCCTTTTTCTTAAGATTCTTCCATCATTACTGTGCCTCACATCTACTTGGTAATTGGCTTTACCATCACCTTCAGTTTTAGTTACTTGAAAATTTCTTTGGAATTTTAAATGAAATATTCTCCCCTTAATTGTCATGTCAGTTTCTATGTAACTTTTTGGAGTTTGTTCGATTGCCTGTTTACTTTTTTGTTTTGGAGATCGGGTTCCCTTCTTGTTTTCCCTTCTGCTTGCATCATCCTACCTACTTACCTGCCCACTTATTTTCTGACAAATAATCACTCTGCTTTATCTTTCTTGCATGTGCCTGTTCTCCAGCTTCCCTGGTCCTGACTCAAGCCTTGCCTTGATCTTGGACATATGGATGGAGATCAATGTTATACCATTCAACAGATTCCAGTGCCATGACAGGTGCCTTGTTCCGCCATGTCTTTTTCTAGGCTTTCCTCCTAATTAGGGAAATGTTTGACCTGTTAACACTTCTGTACCCCTACACAAATCCTAGTCTCCAAAGTATCCTACTCCTTGCAGAAGCTTTTTTAGATTTGGGTTCAAGGCCTTTTTATTTGACATTGTGTCACCACTCATTTCTTGTTTACAGACTAATTTTGACTGATTACCAAAAAGATTAGTGAACCAAATCTGGCTCTGGTTTTGGCTACAATTCTTCCCGTCTTCACATGATGGGTCTCAGGAGCCCAGTGGTCACAGCCGCATACAGCATCGCTGGGGCTCTGGGCTGACCTCCTGTCTATGAAGCAGTTATTTTGAAGCTGCAGATGATGATCAAAGATGAATTTAGCTCTACTTAGTGCTGAAAGTATAGGCAGTTCTGTAGTAATTATTATTTTTTTAATCACATCTAACTTGTCCTCATACAGAAAAAAACACTTCAGCTTATAGTTGTCTTGCCTTGGGAAAGGAGAGTAAGTATCAGCTTGTTTATGAAGAGAAGTAGTGTGATTAAAAATCAAGATCAAAAACCTCATACTGGTCAGGAGTTGCTGATCACAGGAATATTTTGGTCTCTAGTATTGCTAAGCTTTATTTATCTCCCCAGGAAACCTTTGTACCAATAATAACTGAGCCCCTGACTCTCTAAGTGGGTCTTGGGAGAAAGGAAGCTAACGAGACACCAGAAATCTCTTCTGAGCTACTAGCCTTGTGGGGATAGACCAGCGTGGCTCTGCTTCTTTTGGACGTGAGAGTGAGGGAGAAAGAGTTTTTATGAAGACTGAACATTTTTCATAAAGTTAGATTGCTAGACCCATAGGTAGCACACAATTAAGAGATTTTTGAGACTGGCTATGGTCTAGACTAGCACCACACTAGAGAAATACATTGTGAGCCACATATGTAATTTTAGATGTTCTTGTAGCCACACTGAGATTTATAAAGAAACAGATGAAGTTAATTTCAATAATATATCTTATTTACCCAAATATAGATAAAATTATGATTCACTATATGATCAATGTAAAAAGTTTTTAATGAAATATTTTCAATTTTTTTAATTTGAGCTAAAGTTTTGAAATCCAGTGTGCTGGATTAAACTTAGAATACATCTTAGTTCAGAATAACCATAATTCAAGGGCTTAATAGCACATGTGTCTAGTGCCTCCCTATTGGAGAGTGCAGGTCTAGATGTCATAGCTTTCTCTGTTGGACAAGTAGCAGAAGAAAGAGCCCAGTGACAGTTCAAGAAGAATACTCAGTCTGGCTGTATCTATTCTAATAATAAATAAACAGACCATTTAGCTATTATGATTTGGGAAAATAGTTAATGCTACATCTTTGTTTTACAATAAGCTCAAGAAATAATTACCTTTCTAGCCTTATAATGCCTGATATTATGAAGTTTCTCTTTCCTTGACCATGTGATTAGTTTATAGGAATCAGGAACAAACAGTGCCTCCAGAGCTAATTCTTTTAGCTAAGTTGATTGTCTGAAAAATATTCTATATCTCGAAAGCTCACATGGGGGCTTTGCCTACATGTAATAATACAATGTGCAGTTATAACATAAAATATAAAACTTGCCAGTGGATTAATTTAATCCAATTCAACTCTAATCAGCTCAATTAAACCATCTATTCAGTGATGAAACTTTTAGTCACATTAGTGATTTCATTACCTAACCAGAGAATTCAATTGATAGTTTTTATCTGATAGCCTTTTCAGTTATGATTTATAACTACAAGATTCCCATATAACAAGGGTTTTATGGGGCGCCTGGGTGGCTCAGTCGTTAAGCGTCTGCCTTCGGCTCAGGCCATGATCCCAGGGTCCTGGGATCGAGCCCCACATCGGGCTCCCTGCTCAGCAGGAAGCCTGCTTAGCCCTCTCCCACTCCCCCTGCTTGTGTTCCCTCTCTAGCTGTCTCTCTCTCTGTCAAATAAATAAATAAAATCTTAAAAAAAAAAATAACTACAAGATTCCCATATAACAAGGGCTTTATATCTACCCACTTCAAAATATTTGGCTTGACAGATTATTTCCCCTCTGGTTTGAACAACTGCCTTGAAAAATAATAATGTTTCATTCATTCAGGGACAGAATTGCAAAATTCTAGAATACTTGGAAGTGGAATGGTTCCTAAAGATGTTGGTTTTCAGTGGTCTTCAAAAGGGAGGGGTAGGGGCACCTGGGTGGCTCAGTCGTTGGGCGTCTGCCTTCGGCCCAGGTCGTGGTCCCGGGGTCCTGGGATCGAGCCCCGCATTGTGCTCCCTGCTCCGCGGGAAGCCTGCTTCTCCCTCTCCCGCTCCCCCCGCTTGTGTTCCCTCTCTCGCTGTGTCTCTCTCTGTCAAATAAATAAAATCTTTAAAAAAAAAAAAAAAAAAGGGAGGGGTAAGTTGTAGGGAAACTCAAATATTGAAAGGTACTCAAAGATTTTTCAGGACATAGTTTTAAGAAATTTAATTTTGAAATCCTCAATAATAGATATATCTAACTAAAAATACATTTATGTGGTAAATTATTTGATTTTTTTCTTTTTCAAAAGAAAGATATTATACACTGATTGTTAATCGTACTATGGTACATTGTTTAGTGTGTAAAATCTCCAGGTCACTGAAGAGAGGGGAATCCTCCTTTCAGGATCCTATAATTGCATAGGACTTCTATTTTCCTGTTTTAGAGTATATATTCTTTTAAGAATGAAATGAGGTACTAGAATTTGGATGATAGAATGATGTGGTGCATGTGGTAGACAGAATTTTAGCCTCCTTGATTTTTTTGTCTCCTGTTGTTAAGCACATGTATGTTACATTGTGTGACAAAAAGCAACTTTGCAGTGAAATTAATGGTTAAGGACCTCAAGATAGGAAGATTCCCTGGATTACTTGGGTGGGCCCAATGGAATCTCAAGTAAAAGAGCACTAGATGTTCTTGGATCGTTATCAGGCTCCTTTTCTCAGTTGCTTGTTCAAGGCATAAGAGTCCCTGAGAGAAGCAATGAGTGAAGAACAGGTGAGATGGTTTCAAAGAGTGATAGATACTCAACCAGCCATTACTGGTTCTGAGATGAAGGGAGCCCCACAAGCCAGTCAATGTGGGGACCTCTAGAAGCTGAGAATCATCCCCACCTGACAGCCAATGAACAAAGTAGCCCTCAGTCCTACAATTGCATAAAAATAAATTCTGCTAACAACTTGAATGAGCAAGAATGTGGACTCTCCCCTAGAGTGTCCAGAAAAGAACTTAGCTGAAATCTCGATTTTGGCCTTGTGAGATTCCAAGCAGAGACCCAGCAGAGACTGCCTGGCCTACAGAAACTGAAATAATAAAGGGGTATTACTTAAACCCACTAATTTTGTGGTATTTGTTACAGTAGAAATAGAAAATTAATTTAGAATGGAAATGATAGTTTCCTTTAAAACCTTTGTCTTTTCTATCTCTTAACCTTTATTAAAGAGTGAACTGCTTTTGAGGAACAACTTTGTGAAGACAAAGCAAATAAATATTGGTAGAAAATAATGTCCACTACATTTTTTATATATATAAATATAAGAAATTATTTTTCAACTACCCTTAATAAGAATCACTAGAAAGGGGCAGTAATTGGAAAGAAAAGCATCTTTGAATTGCGGAATGGGTCAGCGATACAGAATATTTTAACTATTACAGTACTACTTTCTAGGACTACCAACATTTCAAAATATATATATTGAACACAAACCCATGGAGAACACTTTCCTTTGATCTTTTCTTTCAGATTTGTTGTGTTTTATTCATTAAAATAGTTAGAACTTACTGGAATAAATTTTTATTCCAATTAAAGCAATACTCATTTTATTACTTACAATGTTTAATATTTTTAACTCCCATCAAAAATGCTCTCTCTTATGATAATTAGATTTTAGCAACATTTATACTTATTTATCTTATATTAAATGTATAAAAATGCTTGATTATAAAATGCATAAAAATGCTTGATTATAATTTATCTCATTAGAATATGCATTCCCAGTATATTTTATTGTCATTTCTCATGATTTATCATAACTTATAATTTAACTGTATTATTTTTATTATTTATAAACTAATAAATTTAATGATAAATTAGAAAAAAATTAACAATCAGACCCTTTGGTCACAAAAAAATGAAACAAAATTTAAAATGTCAATTTGTGTGTGTATTTAAATCCATATGTACACACACCTATCTATCTATCTATCTATCTATCTATCTAAATGTGGTAGGTTAGGGGTGCCTGGCTGGCTCAGTCAGTGGAGCATGTGACTCTTGATCTCAGGGTTGTGAGTTTGAGCCCCATGTTGGGTATAGAGATTATTTAAAAATAAAATATTAAAAATAAAAAATAAATGTAGTAAGTTAATCAGTAAATGACTCTAAAGTATAAGACTATTTTATGTAGTGCAAAATTTGGTAATATAGGAAAAATTACATCTTTTCTACTGTTATGAAAATATTTAGATGTCAATTTTAAAATGCACAAAGGATAAATCATTTTCCAATTTCTTTTAGGATGTTTGGAGAAAAACTTTTGAAGACCACTGATCTGATCCACTGTCTTGGCCTTGGTTTCCTAGAAAGCGGAACCTTTGCAAACACATTTTAGGGAGTGCAATCCCAGGGAGAAAGAGTAGGGATGAAGGGAAAGCTGATAACAGAAATCATTACATAGCTGGCTGCTCAATTCTCTAAGGTCATTCTCAAAGAAGTGATGGAGAATGAACCTCAGAAACATCTATCCTCAGGATTCCATCTATGGCCCCTTGCTCTATGGTTCATCCTGAAAGACTAACTCCCCTGTGTTCCCTTGTTGTCATGTGTGAAAGATGAATAGGGGAGTCTTGGACTTATCATATTTTAGAGGCTACAGGGAAGGTCAGAGGAGAGGCGAGAGCCTAACAGGTGGGCCTATATGAAGTCAATTAGAGTCCATACAGAGCTCCGTAAAGAACAAAGCAGAGACAGGTCAGGTTGAGAGAGTCGGAAAAGATGTGCAGTAGATGTCTGAACAGACTCCTTTTTGCAACAATTGGGTATGCTCAAATCTTCCTTTATATCTGCCTTCCATACCTCAACATAAGAGTTCTACTTACATGAGAACAAGATGTCCTCACTTCCTTCCTGAAAGGGGAGGTACAAGTACAATCAGCTAGAATTTTCTTCAATGTAATCTCTAAAAAGACTTAAGAAGAGGTTAATGAAACAAGCTATAGTCCACTCTGCCGTAACTGATCACAAGGCATAATGCTATTTACAATAGGCCACAACAACCATTCTAGGTTTTCCTACTCTCAGTCAACACTGTAGCTGGTCCAAGTGGGATGATCCAGAATTTCCACCCCAAGGGTTCTGAGTCTGTAGTCACTTTGTTCTTTTTGGACCATGGTTGCTGCAATTGCCCATGCACTGTTTTTATCTCTCCCTTAGTGAGGGAAGAACGAACTAATTTCTGGTGATTCCTTGGGTTCTACTCTTAAGCCTCCCGGCCACATTGTATAGCAGCAGCCCTAGCTCCACATGGTAGTCAAGGCTAATTACCCCTGCCAGTTCCCTCACGTTTTTTTCTTGTTGCTCTCCTGGAAAGAGGAAGCCAAAGAGACCAAGAAGGAGTTGCAGCTTAAAGTTTGACCTAAAGATGCTCACCAGCGTAGTGAAGCTATAGCTCCCTAAGATATAAAATAAACCTTTAAGTTGTTAGAGCCAAAAAGAAAACTGGATCATTGGCTATAATGGTAGGAAATGTGAATTTTACTTCTACCCTTGGGTTTTGGATCCATTTAATCCAGCACCCTATATCAGTAGTATCTTTAGTGCATCCTTAGGCCAGCATCCTGATGCTACAGGCTGTTGCCCCTGAAATAGTGCCATAACTGAGCCTTTAATAAGTTTTTCCATGCTTTGAACAAACCAGCTTTTTATGGATTTTGGTGGGGTGGGACCCACATGGCAACACCAATGAATCATTTGGTCATATATCTTCTGTCACATCTCCTCTGTTACAAAATCAGTCTGTTGGTCTGAGTAAGTATTATATAAGATACCATGCCAATAGATCAAAAATTCTGTAAGTCTTCTGAAGTTTGTTCTTATGCCAGTACTGGACTAGGGAAAAATATCATAATCAGACTAGATGTCAGTTTGGGTCTGGAAAATAACTGCATTTTTTCCCCTGGAATGGTAAGGGTCCAGTACATTCAACCTAATATGAAGTGGATGGCTGGTCTCTTGAAGAACAGTTACACACAGGGAGCTCACTGTTGGTCTCTGCTGCTGGAAGCTTTTGGCTAGAGGGAGACCATGCTATTGGGCTTATATATAGTCTCCAACTATACCAAAGTGGTCACTCTATTCATGGGACCCCACTGCATTATCACTGAGATGGCCAAGAAGAAACACTTCTTATACTCCACAAGATGAATCACCTTATCTTCTTATTATTAAGAGATTCTTCTACACTAGGCATTCTTTTAAAGGCATTGCCTTGAGATACAAAAATGTACATACTTTAGGTTCACTACCACGGGTTGTCTTCATACCTCTTTTCCAGGCCTCCTTGTCTCTAGTCTCTGAATCTTACTCCTTCCAGGTCACTGAGTAACCAGTCAAAAATTTGTTACTTCCCAAGAGTTCATGTGGGTATGCAATTCCCAGACCACTTTTCTCTATATATAAAGCACATGACTTAGTACATTCCTCACAACTGTACCCACTGGGAGGATTTCTCTTCACCACACTCCTTATCTCCATAAGAGAGACTTGAATGTACTAGCAGTCTATTCGGTGCTGCTCCCACATCAATGACCACTGTGAGTCCTTTCCTTCTTCAACAGCTAGTTCTTGTTAATCCCCAATAAGTTTATAACAATAAACTGAAGAGAGGCAGTGATGCAGTGGTGATAGGCAACATGGGATTCTGAACCACTTCAAGTAATTTATTCCTATTTTTTGAAAGTGCATAAGCCCAATCTCAAATATATCATTTCTTCCATACTACAGACTATGGCTCTGCCTGATTAGTATAGACTGAATGTTTGTGCTTCCTCTAAATTCACACCCAATGTGATGGTATTTGCAGGTGGGGTCTTTGGGAGGTAGTTAGGTTTAGAAAATGTCATGAGGGTGGTGTCCTCAGAAGGGATTAGTGCCACTATAAGAAGAAGAGGAGATGGGAGAGATCTCTTTTTGCACTGCGGAAAGGTCACATGAACACACAGAAAGAAGGTAGCCATCTCTAAGCCAAAAAGAGAGCTCTCTCACTAGGAACTGAATCTGCCAGCACCTTGGTTTTGGACATCCTAGCCTCCAGAACTGTGAGAAATAGATATATGTTAAGCCACTCAATCTATGATATTTTGTTATAGTAACCCAACTAAGACACAATGGAACTGATATTACTCAACCAAATGTGAGCAGCCCCAATTGACCTATCACTTGAACCAAGATCAGATGATCAGCTTTACCTGGGGCCTAATAGTATACCAGGATCCATCTTGAAATATAGAATAGTTTCTTGCCTCAGAATACATAGCCTTGCTTAAGAACCTTAGAAGGTCTTCACTGTGACTCTTCTACTAAGACTTGACAGAGACCCCTTCTAGCACCATTAGCTTAGCTGAAGTACCTGGCGTAAGTGGTAGAGCTGCTTATAATAGAGCCTGATATTGCTGCAGAGCTCTCACTTTCTCTGTCTCCTACTCCAACCTAGGAGTCTGCCATGTCATCCTATAAATGGATCTACTGTTTCCCAAGAGTGGTATAAAACAAACAAATAAAAAACACCAAAGAGCCCTATTTCATCACGATAGGTGGTGTGAGAGGCAACAACTTATTCTTTCCACTAGAGGTTAGAACCTAGAATACCTTACATCAATGGATTGTGCAACCAGAAAACTTGGATCTAGAGTGAAGACAGATTACAGTCTGGATGGAATACTTCAGTTTCCCTTCTGGCAATTGACACCAGCCTTTGCTTATCAGCATGTTTTTAAGAGTATTATTATTATTACACAAGTCTAACAACACCTGGGTTTTACTGTCCATTTCTCTCACTCTTAGGAATACCATGTTCTATTATTCATTACCACAGATTCCTGTGGGTCAAGGAACTCTCATTACCACTTCACTTTGCTGACCATTATGGTAAATGTGTTCATCTTATCACTGACAGTTACATGCAGCCACTAGATCTCCACCATTCCAGTATCCATCACCCACATTTTTACCAGGGAGTCCAGTTCGAAGGCAGCATTTATCATTGTTGTGCTACAAAGAACAGACAATGTTGAGATTTTCAAAGATGATAAAATTTCCTTTTATTTTAGCAATGAGAGTGTCCTGGGCCAACAGGGAAACATAGATGTGTGGCGGGTTCTCAAGTCTAATATAGTAAATTCATCATAACATGACTACCTTCCCTGAGCCTCCTGATCACTTTCTCCGGGAGTCTTTTTATCACTATTGACCATCTTCAGAACTGTGCTTCAAGAAGCTATTGAAAAAAACTCAACATGTGCTTGCCAGAGCATTGAAGCCCAAGTGACGGTAAGTGGCTCATGTAAATAAATTATTCCATAGCCCATGTATAGTCTAGCTCTATTTCCTAACCCATGAGACAACACTCCTACATCTGCTTCTGGTCCCTAGCAGTAGAAATAGGCAGTGTATGTAATTCCTTCACTATGTGAGGGATTTCTTTTGTTAACAAAAATTGTATTTACCTCCTTGGGCTTTGCTGATACCCAACTTTGGAAGGCAGCTATGCTCATCATTGTATCATTAATGTCAATACTGCTGATACCTGACTTTGAAGGCTAGTCTGAAGTAAGTAAGGGTGGCATGTGAGGATTTTAAAAAGAAGAAGTGCATTTTATGAGTTGCTGTCAAAGACTTTCTATCTTCCAGTTTGCCTTTAGTTGGCAGATAACTTCTAGAGATTTTCTTTTTAATCGGTGCTTTCAAGGTAATTAAAAAAAAAGTTAAAAAGCCTCCTAGAAATCCTCAAACTTATCATTGTTCCCATATATCTCACATGCCACATCCACTGCACATCCTTTTATCACACTTTCCATATATGCCTTATTCCAATTAATCTCAGGTGAAAGCCTCAAATAGGCAGTGAAGCCACCCTGATGGAGATTTTTGCTATTCTACTGATGAGTAGTCTCTGCTCCTCTTACCAACTGTTTTAACCTGGGTTCCTCAGAAAGCAGAGCCTGAGCTAAAATTCTATTTGTTATGACTTTATTAAGACATGCAATCCCAGAAAGTAAGAGAAAAAAAGTGAATTAAGACCATAGGAAGAGTAGTATTATCAAGCCCTGACACCACCAAGTACAATTAATCGCTCAATCCATCCCAATAGTTTTTCAAGAAACAATATGAACTGTATCTCAGCACTATCTGCTCATGAGGAGAAGAAAGGAAGGATATATCCACTATATTCTATTTCCCATTGGTTAGAATTTTCCCCAGGCTTATTGTTATCAACTCTCTGTCTCTTCTATACTACACCTGTATGGACTCTGGGCAGGAGCAACAAAAATTGGAAGCTCTGTGATGAAATGAGAAGTTAGCATCATGGGCATTTGGAAAGGCACCGTCTGGTGCACCTGCATGAAATCAATTGGAGCTCACACAAAACAGGTAGCTGAAATAAGAGCCATATTGGGAAAACAGACAGTGAAGAGGTGAATAAAATATGTCTGGCATAGTCATCAAAATCCATTTTTACACTTTAGGAAAGTGAGGCCCACAGAAGTAAATGGCTTATTCAAATTCTCATATCTAGAAAAATTATAGAAAGCTGATCCATCATATGGACTCAGTAGGAACAGGCTTTATCTTCTGAGAGTAGGGCTTTAGAGTACCTTGTAGTTGGTCAGAGACCAGCTAGATTAGACTATGGTAAAGCAAAATCTTTGGAATTCATATTCTTAAAAAAATGATGAAAAAATATACTTCAAAAAGGGAAGGAGAGGAAAAGATTGTGGAGTTATTTGTAACTATGTGATCAATTATGTAGATTTCTGGCTCAAGACTCTTTCAAGGGCAATGAAAAGGTATGAGTCTAAAATGAAGTTGTTAATTTTACTTTAATCTGAGACTGCTAGGAAAGATACTATCAGTTCATTTTGATGATGAACCTGATATAATAAATCATTTCAGGCCTCTGGGGATATTTGTTCTTGTTTAAGGACTTCCTGAAGATAACCCATTCATTAAGGGGAAAGAAACCTAGCTGAGTACTTACTATATGCTAAGCAGAGATTTCTATCATTTATTATAACTCACACAAAGACAGTTTCTTACTATATCTAAATTCCAATTACTTCAGGAGTAGAAAAAGTCACTAATTTGTCTTAAATGACAACTCTCTCTTCAGCAAGCCCTGAATGTATTAGAGTCCTTGATGCAACACTGGAACAATTGCGGACCTGTGACCCTTCAGATTGGAATTGAGCCCAAAGAAGCAGTGTTCTTACAGTGAGTGAGCCCAAGAAATGCGGGTGGCACGTTAAAGCCTTGGAACGTGGGATTTGCCCCTGGCTACGCATGTTGGTTTCAGCACAGTGCATCCACTAGGCTAACAGTGGCCTAATGAGCAGATGCATCTCTCTTTGGCAAAAAATAATAACAATCACCTCAAAAAACAAAAATAAAAAAAACTCAGATTTTTCAGCACCTGGACAAACCATTTAAAATTAAAGAAGAAAAAAACATTTTTGAGAAAAATTAGTTATGTTGCATTTATTAAGGTTTTTAGAAAACTTACAAGGTATCATTTACTCTCAAGTTTTTTTTTTTTTTTAAGATTTTATTTATTTATTTATTTGACAGAGAGAGAGACAACGAGAGAGGGAACACAAGCAGGGGGGTTGGGAGAGGGAGAAGCAGGCTCCCCGCTGAGCAGGGTGCCACACGTGGGGCTCGATCCCAGGACCCTGGGATCATGACCTGAGCCGAAGGCAGACACTTAACGATTGAGCCACCCAGGTGCCCGTACTCTCAAGTTTTAAATAACTATTTAATGAAACTTCATTCTGAGGTAACTGTAGACTTATGAACCGTTACAGTAAGTAATATAGAGAGATCCCATATACACTTTACTCAGTTCCCCCAGTGGTAGCATCTTACAAAATTGTCTTACAAAATCATAACCAGGATATTGTCACTGATGCAGTCAAGACACAGAACAGTGTCATCACCACAAGGATTCCTAGGGTTACTCTTTTACTCAAACTTCCTTTCCTGAGCATCCCCTTCCCTGACCACTAGTCCATTCTCCACTCATGTGATTTTGTTGTTTTCAGCATGTTACATAAATGGAATCATGCAGTATATGACTTTGGAGATTGCTTTTTTTAACTCAGCATAGCTCTCTGGAGATTCATCCAGGTCATTGCATATTATTAGTCTTTCTTCCCAGTAGTCAGTGGTGTACCCAGTAGTTGGTAGGGATGGACCACAGATTGTTTACTCGCTCACCTGTGGAAGGACATCTGGTTCTTTCTAGTTCTCATCTATTATGAATGAAGTTGTTACAAACATTTGTATACAGATTTTTGTGTGAACACAAATCATTATTTCTCTGGAATCAGTGACCAAGGGTGCTAGGTCATATGCTAAGCACACATTTCGTTTTCTGAAGAAACTTCCAAACTATTTTCCAGGGTGGCAGTTCCATTCTATATTCCCAAGAGAAATGTATGGTGATCTAGTTTCTCTGTGTTCTCGCTGTCATTTGGAGCTGCCACTATTTGATATTTTAGCCATTAATGATAGGTATATAGAGATGTCTCATTTTGGTCTTAACAGACATGAGGTTTACAAATATTTTCTCATACTATACAGCTTGCTTTTTCATCCTCTTAACAAGCTTTTTTTTTTTTTTTTCAGAGCAAAAGATATTTTGAGGAAGTCCAATTTATCAGTTTTTTCCTTATATGGTTTGTGCTTTTGGTATCAAGTCTAAGAATTCTTCTCTTAGTCTTAGAACCTGAATTTTGTTTTCCTATTTAAAAAAATATAGTTTTACATCCTATAGTTAAGTCCATAGCCTATTTTAAGTTAATTTTTTGTATAAAGTTTGAGACTGAGGTCAAGGTTCTTTTTTTTTTTTTTTGCTTATAGACATCTATTTGCTCAAGCACCATTTGCTGAAAAGCCCATCTTTCTTCTATTGTTTTTGTGCTTTTGTCATATATGTGTTGGTCTATCTCTGGATTCTCTGTTTTGTTCAATTCATCTGTATACCTATCCTTACAGTCTTAATGCTGTAGGTATATAATATGTCTTGAAATCAGGTTGACTAATTCTTACTATTTTATTCTTCCTTTTCAAATATTTTGTATATATATATAAATTTATATATATGTGTACCTGTATATATATATATTTATAGTTTAGAATAATCTTGTCTATTTCTACAAAAGATCTTGCTGGGAGTTTTATAGAAATTATGTTAAATCTGTATATTAATTTGGGGAAAAATAACATCTCTACTGTATTTAGTCTTCTAATCCATGAATACAATATGCCTCTCTATTTAATTAGATCTTTGAATTCTGTCATCAGTACTGTGTAATTTTCATCGTACAAGTCCTACTCATGTTTGGTAAATTTACACTTAAGTGTTTCATTTTTTTGGTAGTAATTATAAATGGTATTTAATTTTTTTGAAGGGAAGGACAGAGGGAGCAAGAGAGAGAGAGAATCTTAAGCATACTCCATTCCCAGCACAGAGCCTAATGCGGGCTCGATCTCACAACCCTGAGATCATGACCTTAGCCAAAATCAAGACTCGAACGCTTAACAGGCTGAGCCACCTAGGCACCTCTAAACGGTACTTAATTTTTAATTTCAGTTCCATGTGTTTATTATTAGTATATATTATTAGTATATAGTATATAGTATTAGTATATAGTATTATTAGTATATAGTTTATTATGTAATATAATTAGTATATTCCATAGTTTATTATTAGTATATGTAATTGATTTTTTGATGTTTGCACTTAGGTGTTTAAAACATTGATAGTCCTCATAGCAATCTTATATATTACATATTGTTTGAAAATATCAATTTACGGATGTGGACTATGAGTAGAAGAATGATAGAGTTACATGCTATATCAGCTACTACTGCTACATAATGACCTTCAAATTTCTAGTACCTTAAAATAATGATTTCTTTTCTCTCATGTATCTGCTAATCATCTGGGGTTTACCTGGGAGTCAATTGGTCCAGGCTGGGCTTGACTAAGTTGCAGGCTAAATCCAGTTTTGTTCCATACTGTCTGCTCTTGACCAGTGGACCAGCAGAAGCATGTTCTCATGATGACGAATGAAGTACAGGAGGGCAAGCCCAACCACGCAAACACATGTCAAATCTTGGCTCGTCTTATACCTGCTCATATCTCATTGACAAAAGCAGAACACATACCATAGCCTGGTAACAGTAGGACAGAGTGATACCTCTAGCAGGAGAAAATATAACCCTGCACAGGAGATGGATACAGAGACAGAAGAAGGATTGGGGCCAATAACCTACATGCACTTAAGATGAACTATTAGTAAGTGGCAGAGCTAAGACAGGAGCCTAGATCTGTCTGAATTCAAAGTACATTTATCACTTTTTTAAAACATTGATTATTTCCCAATCTATAGAATAAAATGATCACAGGGTAGGCAGTATTTGTTGAATAAAAGAATGAATAAAGTATTCAATTCTGCCTCTTGCAAAAATATATTTTAGATATGTAGATGTGAATTTAATTTTTGCAACAGTAATGCAAAATTTCTCATCTGGTAAGGAGACTTGTTAATTACTCTGCTTCATTTTTTATTCCCTCAATACCCTAAGGCCCTCTGATCATGTTGTGTTATGGGACCTGAAAGCATAACTTCCTCATAGCTACAGTGAAGTTGTTTTCAGACTTCAGTAACTAATGTTCGCTCTGACATTGTCCTGCTTATACTTTATACCATTCTCTAGCAAACAGCATAATCATCAAAGATCCTGTACATTTTCATTACCTGCTCATCTCCTGATGTTTTCAGAAGACCTTTCCAAAGTCCTTTTAGGAAGTTGTCTTTAATGTGTGCATTGCTTTTACAAGCCACTTGCGTGTTTTTAACAAGTTCTGTAATTGCTCTCATATGGAGGAAATCTCTATTTAATATTCAGGAAGTGCAATTAGTACCAAAGAATGTCAGGAAGAGGGAATTGAATGACATTTCTTCAACCTGACTGTCAATTATGGACTTTTTCCAAAATGGATGAGTATCTCAAGTTTTTTTTTTTTTTTTTTTTTTTTTTTTTCCCGAAGAGGAAGTTGGCAGCTTCTGAGGACAAAATTTGTGAGAAAATCCTTGAGTGTTATGGAAGTAACTGTCTGGTGTGCACTTATATGTGACCCAGTAGAAAGCATGTGCTAATGGTTGGGCAATAGTAGGCCCTAGTATCGTCTTTAGAATATTACGATGTGGGTTTTTTACTAGATCATTAAGAGTTTATTTAATGCAGAAAACTCATGGAAAGCATATATAATTTGGATCTATGCATCTTTCCATTTCTATCTCAGTCAGCTCAGTCAATGGTGTCTTTACTAAATATAACACCAGATGAGGGGGGGAATGTAATCTTCCAGCCTGTAGACATCATTAGGACTAATGGTTGGTATACCAAGACAACCATTGAGCTTATTCAAATTGAGGACTTAATTTCAGCTTCATTCCTGTCTTGTCAACATTAGATCCAATAAATTATTGCCAGGTGTGAATATAAAATTTATTGAGTTATATTCCCTACAAATGCCTTGATAGGGAAAAAAAATCCCTAGATGGTGTTTTAATGACCAAAAGGGACTTTTGGCTGGTTTCAAGAAACATTTTGAACATTACTGTTAGGACTCTGGTTGCTCATTAATAGTTTTCAAATGATGTGAATCTCTGACAGGAAAGGAAACAAGCCCACCCCTCACTAAGTTCCTTTTAAAATAAGCAACTTTATTTTTTGAGGGTTTATCTCAGGTAACTGATATTTCAAAGCTGTCCCTGTGGCTCTGAGTTACTTACGGTTTCTTCATAAGGGAAGTTGGTTCTTTTATATTAACTGTTAAATTCCTATGACCACTGAGTTGCCATCAGTCTGGAGAAAAAAAAAAAAAAAAAGCTTTTCCTTTCTAACCTCTGCTGGTTTACACAAGTCACATTAAACTTATTATCCAAGCAGCCACTGGGGCCATGGATCGGGCTTATCTCAAACTAAGGGCCCCTGCCCTCTGGTAGCTTAGCATGTAATTGGGCAGAGTATTACAGAAAACGCTTATCATGTAATTGGGGAGAGTATTGCAGAAAAATATATTAAATGACGGGAAAAAAACAAAGCAAGCGCACTTATATAAGACCAATAAAGCAGGCTGGCAAAAAACCAAAATGTAACCTGACGTTCATCATTATACCCAAAAAGAAAAGTTCTATTTGTGAAACAAGTTGACCAAATTTTTTAAACTTGTGTATGGTGGGTGCCTATGCCTGTTCTGTATCAAACACATAGCTAAAACCTGACAATCTCAATTACACATCTATTTTACTATTTGTTATTTTACGTTATTTTATGACGTTACGACGTTACGACGTTGTTTTACTATTGGGTCATTTTCAGCCTGTACTTGCTAGACATAGCCATAGGCCAGGAGTGATACTGAGTCTATAAAATGTAAATAATTTCTTAATTTTTCAGCTGTGGTTTATTGTTCAGTGGTATGTTGCTAATGCCTGTTTTTATACATGGAACACAGTAGGCCATCAACAAATAATTTTTGAATGAATAAAAGTATCTCATTGGAGGTAGTATAAACTCCGGTCTTATTCTGCCTGATTTTGAATTCCAGTTTCAACACTCTCTAGCTTTCTGGTCTCAGGAAATCTACTTAACATTTGTTGGACTAAATCTTTTCATCTGAAAATGAAAATAATATTTTTTTACCTTATAAGTGAATTAATATGTGAAAGGAATTTAGATTGGTGACTGGGGTATAATAAGCACTCAAAATTTGTTAGTTATTGTTTTTTAAGAATTAATCACAAAAAATATATTTTCTCTGCTTGTTTTGAGATTTTTTTATCACTTCCTTTTCTGAATTCTAAGAATTATAAGTTAATTTCCTTAGCAAAAGGAACAATACAATGATAAATATAATAGAAGAAACCCATATGTTGAACCTTAAATTCAACAGAACTTATTTTGTACATAATTATGTGTGTCTAAATGCCTGCAACTCCTTTATCACAAATTACAAAAAAATTGCTTTTATTCATGCTTATTTATATATTTCAATTTCAATTTCCTGTGCCACTTCCTTTCTATAAAATGTTATCAGGTGAACTGAAAGAAAAAAAACATAAAAATATTTGGCAAAATATAAACATAAGTAAAAATTCAAGATCAAGGGAAACACAAATAAAAATACAATGGCAATAAAGACTAATAGAGAGTTTACAATTGTGTTAATATTATCTCTGAATTGACATAGGTAGCCCTTCACAAAGCAGTGATCAGTTATATGTATACAGTTCTTTTATTCAGTCACAAACAAATATTTAAAGAGTACCTATTATGTGCAATATTAAAAAGTAGGAAGGATAACAGTTCTCCAGGAGAAATGATTTTCCTACCCCTGAAATTCTAAAAGTAATTTATCACAAAAGTTATTAAATCGAGGACATGAAAGAAATGCAATCAGCAATATCTTCAACACCATCTTTACCATAAATGCAGTAATCGATTTCATATGGCAGGTTCTGGTATGACCTTTGACAAAAGCTAAAAGCAATAATCAAAATTTGATCATATTCATATTACATTATGCTAATATTATGAGCATCAATGTAAGTGAAATTTGGGATTTAAAAGTAAGAAGCAAACATAATTTCTTGTCAGAGTACTTGAAGCAAGATTACAATAGAAATAAAAACCACTTCAATAAACATTTATTCACTGTCTACTATGTACCCAGACTTGGGATAAGTGCTTCGGTTTTGAAATTAATTAATTAGAACACTCATTTATTCTGCTTGATTAGAATGGACTTCATAGAGGCCAATGACTTTAAAGAAGTGGTCGTTTTAATTCGATTTAAAAAGCACAATCTCATCTTAAAAATGAAACATTTCTTTTTCTACACCATCAGTGATAATTTCCAAAATGCCACTTTGAATAATGAAGTATAGATTCCCCTTACCCAGATATAGATTATATTTATATCCATCATTTAAAAACAAACAAACCTAAATAAAACAATGACAACAAAACAATAACAACACAACCCTACTCTCTGAGTCCATGAATCTTAGAATTGCTCTTGTCAATGTCATGAACCCCTTCCAAGATATCCTAAAATATGATCCACCAGTCCTTGCTTGAACATTTTCAAAGGAAAAAGCCCACTATTTTGGTATGCTCTTTGTATTAAGTCAAAAGTGGCCTTCCTGTTTGAATCAATTAGGGTGAGTTCAGTTGCTAGTAACCCAGTAACAGTGGCTTAAATAAGATTGTGTGGTAGACAGTTTGATGTGATTGATTTCATTAAAGATCTAAGGTGTTTTGTTTTTTGTTTTTTTGAGTTTTTTTTTCATATTTTACTCTACCATTCTTAGAATGTTTGCCTCTGCTTTCATGCTTGGGTGCTTATAGTCCAAATGGCTGCAACAGCTCCGGGTATCATTTCCAAAAGAAGAGAAAGTCTTATTATTATTTGTTATCATCTGCTTGAAAGATATTTATATATGAAGAATAATATTTATTGTATGCCCTCTAAAGGCATTAAACACCTTTAATCTAAAGTAGATAGGCATCAGGGAACACCAAGGGAAACAAACAGTAGGATGTCTTAGAGCACTGACAGGACTCTCACATTCTCTGTTTTAGCAGTAACTTACCACATAATTGATGCAAGTGAACACATTCAGTCATTGTTCAGATCCACTCCCAACAGATTTGTAGAGTCTATACCAAAAGTACACGTAAGTGCTCACCTGCCATTATATCTAAATATTTAAAATAATGAATCAAGCTATCAAAGTATTGAATAAAACAGGTACTATTCTATTCTCCTTCCAGGACAGGGGGCCTCTCTTGTTTCTGTGATTATAGGCTTCCTGACCTGACTCAGACTTTTGGTACACAAAGCTGTTTTGTTGAACTCCCTCTTCCAGGCTGTTCTGAGCACTCCTATCAGATCACTGCATCCACAGGGTATGTCAAACAGAAACTCAGAAATAAGGACAGATGACATGCTAGCTGTCTGCTTGCCAGTTCTATAGTTGTTAGGGCTACCTTGTAAAGGCCCATAGTCCTTAGCAGAATCCCCTGGATTTCACAATAATAATACATGAAAAAAATTGCATTTTACATAACACTGCCAGCGGAATATAGACAGCAGCCTAAGATCGGACATAATATTCCTCTAGTAAAAACGAGCATTCACACTAAGTAGGATAAATAGACTATAAATAGCCTCACATCTACTGAGATCAGGTTTTGCTGCCAAACAGTTCAGGTCAAGTCAGGTTTTACCACTAAGTAAGCAAATGAAAACAAAACAAAACAAAAAGCTTTCCAGAGCTTTCAAATTTCAGAATTGCATTATAAGAGATGATGGATCTGTAGTATGTCAGGCACTTAGCTACTTACTTTAAATATATTTTATGAGGGGCGCCTGGGTGGCTCAGTCGTTAAGCGTCTGCCTTCAGCTCAGGTCATGATCCCAGGGTCCTGGGATGGAGCCCCACATTGGGCTCCATGCTCCATGGGAAGCCTGCTTCTCCCTCTCCCACTCCCCCTGCTTGTGTTCCCTCTCTCACTGTCTCTCTCTCTGTCAAATAAATAAAATCTTTAAATATATATATATATATTTTATGATTTAACACATTACATTTTTAAAAGATAATTATAATTATCCTTATTTTACATATGGGAAAAATAAGGTTGAGGGAGGTAAGTAACTTGCCAAAAGAACTGTGATTTAAACCTAAGTTTGCCTTATTCATCCCACAAAGGCACATCAGACTGTCAATAATGTATAAAGAATCTGAGGTAGATTCCCCTGTACGTTTCATGGAGAAACTTTTCCAGAATTATCACTATGATACACTGAGACCAATCCCTCTGACGTGGCAGCATTATCCATATCTGTTCACAAAGAGGCCACAGATAAGAAAATGAGAGGTTGGGGCGCCTGGGTGGCTCCGTCGTTAAGCGTCTGCCTTTGGCTCAGGTCATGATCCCAGGGTCCTGGGATCGAGCCCCACATCGGGCTCCCTGTTCTGCCGGAAGCCTGCTTCTCCCTCTCCCACTCCCCCTGCTTGTGTTCCCTCTCTCGCTCTCTCTCTGTCAAATAAATAAATAAAATCTAAAAGAAAAAAAAAAGAAAAAAAGAAAATGAGAGGTCTTAGAACACTTCTGTGATATAATGTACTTAATTTCAGCATTCTTTTATGAGAACTATGACTCACTAAAGATTCCCATTCAGTGACACAAACTGTTGGATTAATGAGCAATTTATCAGTGATTTAAGGAATATTTGCCTCTCAAATCAGATTCCCATTGTATTGTGTCTTCCTCTCCCTAGAATGCAAATATGTTTTTTATGATCCTTCTCATGCTCTGCTGCTTTGATTCTGTGGGTTATTTCTATTCACACCCTTAATGACTGGTCTTGAGGAATGTATATTACTAATGAAATGCACATCAGTAATGTTAAATGTGACAGAACTGAAAAGGTCATCTTCTTTCTCTTCTTCCAAACAAATAGCAAATCATCAATTGTTAGGATATAATCTTATGTTTTTAATTTGTTTGTTTATGTTGGTTGTGGTTGATTTCAATCAGTGCATTTTTAAAATGTTGATCTGAATTCTGTCCTTGGAATACACAGATGACATTTTGGGTTTACTGGCAGCATGATGTAATTGTTCTGTGATTCATATGCTCTCTTAGGACTCTTGCAGGTTCATGTGGCTGAATGATCAGTTCTAGTCAATGATGTGTGAGTGACAGTGTCGGATGTCACCATGAAGCTGGAACAACAAAAAGTTTACCTGTAATTTTCAAGTTTATCTTTCCCAAGTTTTCCTGGGACTTGTTTTTATCTTTTATTATACTCCAGCATCCAGAATAATGTCTGGGACAAAATAAAAATTTTTAATAAATGAATGAGTCCCCATTGCCCGTTTCCCCATCTATGGGTAGTAGCTATAACCTTGACCTTTCTAGCCCTGTACTGTATCCTGAAGACTGAAATTGCCTTATGGCCACGGAGACAGCCTATTCATTTGTGAGATGTCACCTATAGTATTCTTGTTTTAAAAATTCATCCCTATGCTATAAGAGGAGGTAAAGCAAATTCCAAATTACCTGTGATTTTGGTAGATATGAGAGTAGATTAAGAGAGGGTAGTAGATTAAAAAAAGAAAGATAAAAAGAGGATAATCTCATAGTCTTCCATTTCAAGCTATTATAGCACCCTTCAATTTCATGAGTAGAGAATTAAGAGAGAAGCACTATTTATCTCCAGATTTTATATTTGACTTTTCTCCATCATCTATCTTTCTCTTAACCCTCCATTTTTTAAAATTTATTATTATTATTATTTTATATTCTCCTTACCTTAGCATTACCCACTCCTTACCTTAACATTATCCACTACCAAATCCTTTTTCTACTGTGGTTTAATCAACGTAGTTTACAGGGGCATAGTTAGTGTTGCAAGAAAGCTTTGGGAGAGGAAATTATTTGTGTTAATTTCTCTTTCCATAATATGTGGAGCTTTTTGTGGATGTGTGTGTGTTTGTGTTTGTGTGTGTGTGTGTGGATGTGTGTGTGTGTGTGCACGCGCATGTATATGTGTGGTATTTACAGAACATAACTTCTTCAGATTCAGATTACTTTTCAAATTATATTGAACTTAGACCAAAATTAGTTTTCATTTTCAAAGCCATTGTCACCTAATGAGGGAATGGCTCAAAAGATTTGGGGCACTAGGGAAAATTATTATGGTACTAATACTTTCCAACAAATCATAAGGTAGGAAATTCAGTTTGAATAACCAAGACTTTACTACAATTGTGTTTTAGTAATTTAATTTCATGTAGCATTAATTTCAAAAAGAATTACTGAAAATTGAAAACAACATGTTAAATTTGTTGTTAAGTCTGGTTTATTGGGATTGACCCTGCTAAGACTAAGGATCTGCCTCAATCTGTTTTACTCTTGAAAGGATAAATTTAAAGAGTGAAACTGTAGGAAAGTCATTTGGGGTCTTTCCCACAATTGAAGCTACATTAAGCTAGGGTTTTCTGCTAAAATTATTAATCTCATGTGAATAATTGTTGTTGAATCTTACCTTTTTATTTTATTTATTTATTTATTTTAAAGATTTTATTCATTTATTTGAGAGAGAGAATGAGAGAGAGAGAGAGCACATGAGAGGGGGGAGGGTCAGAGGGAGAAGCAGACCCCCTGCTGAGCAAGGAGCCCGATATGGAACTCGATCCCAGGACTCCAGGATCATGACCTGAGCCGAAGGCAGTCGCTTAACCAACTGAGCCACCCAGGCGCCCTGAATCTTACCTTTTTAAAAGGGAAAATTACCCTACTCTTTCACTTTCAGACATGTATATTGACATTTAAGTTTTTAATAAAGATATACAATTCAGATAACTTAATTTCTTCTCTTAAGCATTTGAAGCATTTTTTCCTCAAAAATGAGTGTTTTGGGTCCAGTTCAATTATTTATACATTATATATTGCTACAGTGTGCTATCTCAGAGGTACTTCTCCCTCGAAACATACATAAAATGATTATAGTTTAATTGCTTTTAAATGTTGCATGATGAGGTATACAATCATCATCTTACCTTTTTCATTTGATTTGCTAATGATGGCTCTTTTGGTGTGTGTGTGTGTGTGTTTGTGTATGCATGTGCATGCAACTTTTAAATTAAGTTCTGGTAATTACTTATATTATGAGGATTCTTTGAATACACTATACAAAAACATAATCCTCTCTTAATTCAAAATCAATCTCTTACATAAATTCTTAGACCTCATCCAAGGAAAAGAATAAATGGACATATAATGAGGCAATGTTACAAGACCTTGGCTATATTTATGGTCCTTGGCTATAAGAGGATCTGAGAAACTTTGTATCCTAATGAAGTTCTCTTATATTCCTGCTCTAAATTAGGAAAAAATATAGAATAGGAAAAGAAATAAAAATAAGTATCCCTCTAACACAAGACTGTTGATTATTCTTATTAACTCTTTAAGATTTTATATAATTTTTCTTATTTCTCTCTATCCATCAAGTATCTAGTTTGGTTTCTTTCTCTCGGTGGTCAGTTGATTTTATGCTCTTTTGTTGGTCATAGTCTATACCTATAATTTTCTCCCAAATTTGAACTCCTGGCAAAAGTGAATTTAGAACAACATCAAGTGGATGATCAGCACAATATATCCAAAATCCTGGAAAAAATAATTCACATGGCATACCTGCCTATTGAATGAGTGGTAGGTTGATCTGTCGGTAGGTTGATCTTTGTAGACAAACAGAAATAAATTGAATGAGTGACTAGAAAGGCCAAAGATAATGCCTCTTCACAAGGCATATCTTAAAATGCTGATCTTAAAATAAGGCTTTTTGTTTATTTTTACCCACTATACCTAAAGAAGCCAGGCACTTTGCTATTGCAAATGAAATAATATACATAAAAATACTACTAAAATAAATATTACCATTTCTTCTCCAATTGTTCTGATCCATCTTTCTATTGTCATCTCTCTAACAGCATTGACTGTTGTCATCTGTATCCATGGATCTCAATTTGAATCCAAGCCTCCCTGTTCTGGCCTTCATGTTTTCCCTCTGCCTTGAATTCTTCCTTCTCTTTTATTTCCTTTCCAATACTCCTTGCCCTTTTAATACAAAATTATAGTTTCCAGTGGCCAGTGAAGTTATCTAAAACTACTTTAGCTTGTATCAACATTTTCTTTCTCTGCATTTTGTGGTTCTTTACATCCTGTACCTGATTTATTCATTCACTGGTTCTTTCAATGAAGTCATTAAATTCCGAGTACTATACTATACTTTGAGAATATAATAACGCATAAAGCTCAATCGCTGTCCTTAAACATCTCACAGTCTAAAGCCAGAAACAAACCTGGGCTATGAACTTCCCAACTAAACAAATTTCTTTGAGTACAATGATTTTTTTTCTCTATTCATCATGGTTACATGGTATCCATAGCACCTACAACTCTGGGCGGGGGGGACACAGTAGGTTCTCAATAAATATTTGAAAAAAATGGATGTATGAAAAATTAATGAATAAGATGCTATGATGGTTAAGTGCTGCTACAATAGAGAAGTTGAGAGGAAAGGAAACAGATACTCTTGTTGAGCCCCTACTCTAGGGGCTAGCATGTCACAAAGAGATTTCTGGACTTTGACTTGATGTTCAAATAACAAGTGGTAGTGACTAGTAGTGAAAAAGAAGAAGGATGTCCCAAGAAATGACAAAGAGACACAAGAGAATATGGCACCTTTTGGAACTGTGAAGAATTTGGTATAAATCTCTCCAAGCCCAAATCTACCCTACATTTCTCGTGACAAACTTCCAGATCTCCTTAATACTGAAGGCTTTGTAGTTGCTGTTGTTTATATTTAAAGCAGATCCAATTTCTTTGCTTGAAACTCATGTTGATATCAGGTCATAAGGAGTGAGTAGCTCTAGGTTTGAAATCAATCATTCTAGTTATAACACGATATGCCTTTAAATCACTGGATGGCCTTTGAAAGTTAACTTTTCCTCTCTATGCCTGAATTTTCACACAAATAAAATGAAAATGTTGCAGTAGATATTCTCTGAGGTCCTTTTCATCACAGAACATTCTATGAACCTTGACTCTTCTAAAATCACCCATTTTCAATAGGCTGAACAAGAAAGAAGAAAAATACAAAGCAAAAGACATTAGGAACATATCACAGAGATAACATATTAGGAAGGCTGTAGTACTGCTTTCTCAGGAAAACTGAAGGAAAACAATGGGTATATATATCTGGTTATGAAGAGTACAGTCCTTTTGGGAGGCATGAGAGGTTAGACCAGAGGATTCTGAGTGTTATGTTACTATGTAACTATTTTCCCCTTAGGAAATGTAGAAGCAGCTACTTTTCCCATGCTGGGAGTTTAAATAAAGGAAAGGACTTGTGAAGTTAATGAAAAACCAAAAGTTGTAATTATTACAGTGCCTAAAAAGACCAAAACAAATGCACTCAGGAATTTAGCAGATGCTACATGCATCTTACTAGTTGATTGCTTATTTACAGCTTAAAAAGACAAGCATCTCCACGAAGGCAGTGAGACATCTGGCCTTGAAGAAAAGAACAGTCCAGGACATGTGAAAACACTCATTCGGCACCATGAGCAATCTGCCATAACTGTAGTAACCAGTCCGCGTGTGTAAGAATTCTTATGATTTGCTCAGCCCTGTCTTGAGCTGCTCCCATGGCAACAGACATGGATAAAAGGGGATAAACATTGGATAAAAGCAAATGGGAAAAAATCCCTACCTTCAGGGTGTAATATATATGGTGAGTTTTGTAATGGAAAGCTTTCACTGCATGATGCTTTGGAAGGAAAATCAGTATTAGGCAGTCTCCTCATGGAGGGTCCAGCAAGTTAACAGAATGACTGTGGAGCCCAGGAAGGCACCATTCACTCATCTATACGTGTGTCTGAGTAACCACTCTATGTTAACACTGCTTGGGGCCTTGGAGAAGTTACATTTGAGTAGGTCCTCAAAATATATTGTAATATATATTTAAATATAAATATATTAAATACATTTATTATTTAGAATGTGGATGTGGATACCTGAAAAAAATATACTAGAAGAACTGAATGTGATTGCATCTGAGGGGGGTGGGATGCAGTAGGGAGGAGAGGAAGGACAATTGTTTTCTGCAAAAATCTTTCATAGCTTTATGCTTTTTAAAAAAATGATTTGCATTTAACACTTTCATATGGGAGAGCAGGGGACCAAAAGAGGGAATGAGCTCAAAACAGTGTAATTTAGGTTCTTTTTTTTTTAAGATTTTATTTATTTATTTGAGAGAGAGAGTGCGAGGCAGAGAGAGAGAGAGAGAATGAGCAGGGGGGAAGGAAGAAGCAGACTCTCCACTGAGCAGGGAGGCCAATGCAGAGCTCCATCCCAAGACCCAGGAATCATGACCTGAGCCGAAGGCAGATGCTTAACTGACCGAGCCACCCAGGTGCCCCTGTAATTTAGGTTCTGCATAGAAAAGAGATTAATGGTGAATAAGATAGTTGTTAAGTGCCAATTAAAGGATCTCATAGTCTGCTCAAAGTTCCAAAACAAAGGGAAAAGCAGAATTACTTTAGTTGATATTCTTTTAAGAGAAGAAAATTAGAATGTTAAAAATATAAAGTTTTATCAAATTTAAAGCCTACTTAATTGCATAACAATAAACATTGAAGTTTTATGCTCATTTTTCTCAGTTTTTGTAAATTACTTTATTATCAAGTTGCAATGAAAATTTAATGTATATATAAATCATTTATTTATTTGGTGTAAAGATTTTCCTTTCCCCCTACAATAATTAGGGTTATTTTTCCTTGTTAGATTTTAAAAGAAAAAAATTCTGGGCACAAAAGAAATGAAACTTTCCAAACTCATGAAACTTGTCAAATTGATTTCTGAGAGATTCATAACAATATTCACACTTACCAGGTAACAGCTGAGATGAGACCAGAAAAATTCTGAGTTTTGGGACCCACAGATAGCCCATTGTGGATTATGCACATAATGGGAAATAGCGGAAAAATAATTAGAAAGTTGTTTTTGGACCAGTTAAGGAAGGTTTGGCTGACACATTTTAATATATTCTGTTGACAGTAGGGAATATATATATTTTTTTAATGAGGGACAATAAAGAGTAAAGGACAAGGACATGATCTAATTCAATAAGTATTTATGGAATTTCTACATGATTTTATGCATCATGAAGTGTACAAAATGAATAAGACATGCCCTTTGCTTTCCAGGGCTCAGAGTTTAGAGGGAATGACTTACATAATGATGAATAGCTTTTAAAAGCAATATTGATTTGATAAGTACTACAGAAGTTATAGGTACCAACCAGAACACAGGGGCAGGGTACGTAAAACCTAATGGGAGTAACTTAGGAAACCCCATAAAATGTCCAATTGGAATTTGATCTTGAAAACTCATGACATCAGCATATAGAAAAGAAAGTCTAGGTCATCCAGGAGGAAAGAGAGCACTAATCATATGCAGAGAATGCATACATTTGAAATATAATTTAAATGGATAGATTAAGTAGAGAACAGTATAAAATTACTAAAAAACACAAGTGACTGTAAAATTTTTACACATTAGAAGTTTTGTCATAAAGAACATCAAATGGGGGAGCTCTCCAAGTATTTAAAATTTCTATTCAATAAAAATATTAACAATAAAATTTAAATGAAAACAGCAAATGGAGCAATGTTTGCGAATTACAGGCCAAATAAAAAGCAAATAGCGTATATGTAGATATATTTTTTATATTAAATATTTAAAAAATAAAAATAAGGAGGGCAGAATAACTTAAGAGTGGAGAAATCTGGCAAAGAATACTAGTGTCTGATAGTGAGAAAACAAATTCCATTAGAGGGTATCCCACAAAACACCTGACCAGTACTCCTCAAAACTGTCTGGGTCATCAAAAACAAGGATAGACTGAATGTGCCACAGCCAAGCAAAGTCCAAGGAGACATGACAAATAAATGTAGTGTGGTATACTAAATGGCTTACTGGAACATAAAATGAGCATTAAGTAAAAATTTAAGATATTTAATAACTATGGATTTCAGTGAATAGTAATAATTATATATGTATATTTCTTCAATATTTGTAACAAATGTACCATAATAATGTAAGACTTTAATAAGAGGGGGAAATGAGTGTGGGCGGAAACTCTGTACCATCCTTCTAATTTTTCTGCAAGTCTAAAACTTCTAAAACAGCAAGGTCTATTTTTTAAAAGGCAATAGAAAGATGATGATCTCAATTGAAAAACTGATAATAGACATGAACAGGGAATTCATTCTAAGAAAAAAGGCATATTATATTTGAATAAAATGTTTAATTTTAGTTCTAACCATAGAAATGAAAATTAAATTTGCTTGACTTTATATAAAACAACAGATACCTATCAAATATCTATAGTGAAATGATGAAATTGTGGGGAAACAAATAGTTTCTTCCTTGGGTAGTAAGATTGAATTCTGGAGGACAAACCAGCATTTAAAATACAAATATCTATTATCAGTCATTCCTTAGGGAAATAATTATGGCTGAATTGGTGGACTCAGATACATGTATATTCATTGACATGTTTTATGTGATTTCCAAATATTGGAACACACATTAATATCCAGTAATGAAGATTTGAGTTTTTTGCGTGAAATATTCAATTAGTGAATTTCTATCTATATCTGAATGAAAATTGTCATGTGCATATATAAATATGAATCATGTGTGGATTTTGCTGCCTGAATCCATTTCCTTTTTTTCCTAGATTAGCCAAATTTTCTTAAGGGAACTACTTTTCTTTAATCATCAAAGTTGTAGTGGGATGATGAGGGTATTCTAAGCCAAATCTTAGGGAGGAGAATCTTAAGCCATGTGGTAAAAAATATTCAGTGGTGCACCTTTCATTTTTTCTTAACCAAGTGTCTGTAATCGAGTTAGGTTTACAGAAACTGAGTTATATGAGATATGAGTACCTTCTCAAGTCTTCTAAGGATGGTACATAGCTAATACCATTCTAGATCCAGAGGAAAAAATTGAATTTATTACATACAGTGGATATTTGATGCTACTAGGGCCCAACTGAAAAGAACTGCATCTGTTCCTGATACACAGTCATCCTGAATTGTCAGGGTTCTATCTTTTCTATGATTCTTTACTTACTCTTTCACTTTTCTCAGCTCCCCATAAATATCCAATAAATATATGTTCTATTTAGGTTAGCCAGAGTGCGTTTCTGAGGTTTGAAGAAATAGAAATTGCACTTGTAAATGTTTGAGTGTTATTAACAATAATGTCCCTGGATACTGGGAGTTTGTAAATATTTTATATTCACACCACAATCTTCTATGCTTATGAAGCTCCGTGTACATGGAATTTCTTTCTGTAGTTTGAATTCATGAAGTTTGCTTCTCTCTCAAGGCCTTTGCTTTTTCTGTTCAGTGTGCCAGTGATACTTTTCCCCATGTCTTCATAAAGAGGCTCCTTCACATTCAAATATCATTCCTCAGGAGACCTTTCCTTACCACCCTTTCTAATTACCCTTCATTTCTCCCTGCCTCCCTACCCATTTCCACATTGTCCTGGATTATTGTGTTTGGCAGTCTTTTTTTTTTTTTTTAAGATTTATTTATTTATTTGACAGAGAGAGACACAGCAAGAGAGGGAACACAAGCAGGGGGAGTGGAAGAGGGAGAAGCAGGCTTCCCGCCAAGCAGGGAGCCCGATGTGGGGCTCGATTCCAGGACCCTGGGATCATGACCTGAGCCAAAGGCAGACGCTTAATGACTGAGCCACCCAGGCGCCCCTGGCAGTCTTTAACTCTACCTGAAATTATCTTGATATTTACTTACCTTGACTATCATCTATTTCTCCCAACAAAAGATAAGTTCCATAAAAAGGGACAATTCATAATGATAAAGGGGTCAATTTTCCTAGAAGACATAGCAATTCACTATGATAGTTAGAAATTTCAATACCCCGGGCGCCTGGGTGGCTCAGATGGTTAAGCGTCTGCCTTCGGCTCAGGTCATGATCCCGGGGTCCTGGGATCGAGTCCCACATCGGGCTCTCTGCTCCTTGGGAGCCTGCTTCTCCCTCTGCCTCTCTCTCTCTCTCTGTCTCTCATGAATAAATAAATAAAATCTTTAAAAAAAAAAAAAAAGAAATTTCAATACCCCTCTATCAGTACTTGACAGATCCAGCAGGCAGAAAATCGTAAGGATATGGTTGAGGTGAACAGTGCCGTCAATCAACTGATATAATTGACATTTATAGAATACTTCATAAAATATCACCAAAATACATATTCTTATTAGTTCATATGGAACATTTATCAAGACAGACCACATTCTGGGCCATAAAAATCACCTTAATAAAGTTAAAAGAATAAAAATCATAAAAAGTATGTTCTCAGACCACAGTGGAATTAAACTGTATATCAATAACAGAAAGATAGCTAGAAATCCCCATACATGTTGAAATTAAGTGACATACTTCGAAATAGCACATATACCATAGAAGAAGTCTCATGAGAAATTTAAAAATATTTTGAATTAAATAAAAATAAAAATATAATGTATCTAAATTTGTGGGATGCAGCAAAAGCAGTGCTTAGAGGGAAATTTATGGTGAATGAATTTATATTAAACATATATATTAGAAGTTATAAAATCAATAATCTAAATTTCCACCTCAGGAAATCTGAAAAAAAGAAGAGCAAATTATTATTATTATCATTTTTTAAAGATTTTATTTATTTATTTGAGAGAGAGAATGAGATAGAGAGAGAGAGCATGAGAGGGGGGAGGGCCAGAGGGAGAAGCAGACTCCCTGCTGAGCAGGGAGCCCGATGTGGGACTCGATCCCGGGACTCCAGGATCATGACCTGAGCCGAAGGCAGTCGCTTAACCAACTGAGCCACCCAGGCACCCAAGAAGAGCAAATTAAATCCAAAGTAAGCAGAAGAAAAGATATAAAAATTAGAGCAGAAGTCAACGAAATAAAACAAAAATCAAGAGAGAAAATCAATTAAACCAAAAATTGGGCCTTTGAGAAGATAAATGAAATTGATAGGCCTCTAGTTAGTATAACCAGTGAAAAAAGAGACTAAACAAATTGCAAATAATAAATGAAACAAAAGATAAGTCCCATTAGAATTAGCCCATTATATATTGGGGCAAGGGTTGTATCTCATCATGTAGAAAAATCCTCGGCACATAGTAGCTACTCAGTAATGTATGTTGTATAAATTTTGATTATCTGAATTTTTTATTTTTCTATAATAAAATATAATATTTTTAGAATTTAAAAAAGTGAAAAATATCCTATGAGTTATTAAAAAAACATTAGTTAACAATGCAAGTAAGAAGCAACATTGAACTAAAGGGAAGATGAAGCAAACTGACAATTGGTAAATAGAAAATTTTTGTTTTCCTTTTTGTTTTCAGAAATACAAACATCCTAGGGGCACCTGGGTGGCTCAGTCATTAGGTGTCTGCCTTCGGCTCAGGTCATGATCCCAGGGTCCTGGGATCGAGCCCCGCATCGGGCTCCCTGCTCAGCGGGAAGCCTGCTTCTCCCTCTCCCTCTCCTTCTGCCTGTGTTCCCTCTCTCACTGTGCCTCTGTCAAATAAATAAACAAAATCTTTAAAAATAAATAAATAAAAAATAAAAAGTAGCCACGTTTTTAATAATCCATATGATAAAAATTATCTATACCTAAAGTTCACAAACTATAGATGGAAACAAAATATTTGGAGCATATATGACAATCTCCTTGATCCTTAGTCATGTAAGGCCTTGATTTACTGAAAAGAAAATGTCAAGCTTTGCTTAGAAAAGGTAATGAAGGCTACTGACAGAATTCTCATAAGACAAGAATTTTAAATGACCAAGGAACACGTGAAACTCCCCATTTGGTAAATAAACAAATTAAGCATTTTTGCAAACCACTCAAGTTTGCAAAAACTTAAAAAAAAAAATGATATCCAGTGCAGAGACACTTGGGAAAATGTTCTCTCCTATACTGTTTCATGGACTGTAATTGATGTAAACTTTTTGGAGGTTAATCCGGCAATGTCCTCTAAAATGTGCTCATGCTCTCATCCTAGAATCCAAAATAAAGGAGGTATAAATGCAGAACTCAAATAGTATTGCAGAAATAAGTAGACCTGTCCGTCAGAGGAATACAAGCTTGTATCAAAAACACTACCACAAGTATAAGGATCCTTAAAACACACATCGATCAATTTAACATCAACTGAAAATAAAACTGCTGACTCTTTATATATTTTGGCCAAAAAACACATAGTTTAATTTTCACTCCCTTGATGGGAAAAAAAAATGTATATATATATATATATATCATTAGCTTTATCACTAATAAAGGGAAGAACTGCAAAGGAGCCAAGCAAGGAAACAGACACCAAATTACAAAGTAGTGACCATATAAAGAGGATATAATATTTTAATTTGCAAATGGAAGTGGGCAACAATACGAGACCAACCAAAGGGTAGCTACTGGTAAAAAGTTAGAAGAGAATCAGAAAAGGCAATATTGACAACAATAGTAACAAAAGAGGTTTTTAGTTTTTCATAAACTTTCACGTGTGTTTAAGGACATCCTGGATTATTAGAGACCGATATCCGCCCCCCCAAATCTCATCACTGTTCAATGTAGATTAATCCATGGTAGTAGATCCCCACTGCTTTCCTTGACAGCCAGACCTGCTTCAGACAGAGAGGTGGCTGGACACGTGTGGAACAGTCCTGAACGAACATATTTACACTCTATCATATAGAGTTTATTTTAAAATAAGGTTTTTTGGTTACTTTTTGCTGTCTTGTTTTGGACTTTCAGATTTTAAAAGGTCAGCCAAGATACATTATAGATCAGGAAAAAAAAATACGCTATATTTTTACAGTAAAATCTGAGACATTAAATGCATTTCATGCTTCTGACATGCTGCTTCAAGCCGCAACTCCATGCTTCTTTGGAGTAAGCTGTATCTTCATATCTTTCTGTCTCCAGGAGTATTTTGGTGGGTAGGTGTGAAAACATCCATTTAGATGGCCACTCACAACATGAGAAAAATTGCAGTGCTTTACATCTATTGCGTATCACCTTCTCAATTAAGGAACTCTGAAGTGTGCCGCCCATTCCATTTCATTCTTACACACTCTCTGTACTCATCTTTCTTGAAACACCCCATTTGTCAGGAACATGTATGACTTTTCTTTCACTTGTATTAATCTTGAAGGTCTCCCCCTGCTCCCTCCCCTACACAGACTGCCTTTCCACTGCTCTCTGGCAGGAGCCATTTTCTTCAGGCCCATCTCGTCATGCATACATCTGACCGAGCAATTCGTGATGCTACAGCTTCCCTCACCTTGCCCATCTGCTGCTCCACTCTGGTCTCTTCTTGCCTCACACAACGAGTCTGCTCTACCCTTTAAAGTCCAATTTAAATCACCTCTCTCCTTAAAATGCCTTCATCAACCATGCCAGCTCACAAAATTATACTATATTTTGAAGCCATGGTATCCTCAATTAGCACAAATTTAATCTTCAATTTTTATTTTCTCTGGCATTATAACTCTTCCTTTGACTAAACTGACTAAGATACAGACCATGGTTATAACTTCTTTGTAATATTTCTTCAGTCGCTCCATGTTACGCTCAATTACCCTTCAATATTTCCCATGTAATGCTTACCAAAATCTTTATTATTGAACAGTTGATATTCTAGCCAAATGTGCACTTTAGAAGCAGCAATATTTACAGTGAGAATTTCACTCTGTTAGAGATGTTGTAATAATGTTTCTCTGCATTGATCATCACTTTCCATTTTTCATACTGGTCAATGAAAAAAAAATGCGTTGCTTGAAAGGAAAACAACCACAAACTTCAAACAACAGATGTTAACCATGTACAGGTGGCTGAATAGCTCATGGGATGGCTGAATGGATTTGAGACTTTTCACCTCATGGTAATCAGTCTGGATTTGGCCCATGGTTGACAGGTCACCCTACAGCTGTTAAAAGGATGCCAGGTGTGATAAGCTCTCATTACCAGCATGGTGGGCAGGTGTTTACATCACAGTGAGCACCCTTGTGGCCACTTTTAGGGGCAGTGAAGGCCCTGGTTCCTGGAAGGTGCAGCTACCTGTCAAGAGTAATGTGTGTTGCTATGCATAATGGCTGCAGAATTCCCCAGCTGTACCAGAAATGCTATAAAGTGGGCAATGGCACCTCAGTGTGATTTACTAAGATGTGATAAATGGCACATTTGAAAATCATCTGGTGCATTTTGAAGTATGAATATCAACTCCAATTTAAGCCCATTATTTTCTCTAAATGAAATGGCTTTTTTAAGAAGACTAATTTCCATGAGCCATTCACTTAATAACATTTAAGATGTGTTGTTTAATTTTCCTGCTTATATCTGCTTTGCAAACAGGAGGTTATTTTTAAATTTATTTTTAATTTATTTTATTTTATTTTATTATGTTATGTTAATCACCGTACATTACATCATTAGTTTTTGATGTAGTGTTCCATGATTCATTGTAAGCGAAATAAGTCAAGCAAACAAGGGGTTCTATTTCATGGAGTGTCATTTGGGAACATTCTGTACAGGTGAAACCACAAATTAGGCAGAATCAATGTGGTAAACTCCTTCATCGACCACTAAGATTTCTGGGTAAAGTCTCTTAAAATTCAGTCTCTTGTCAATAGAAGCTACCGAATAAATACCCATTAAATTAATATATGAATACATTCAATTTCTATTTTAAATAAGGGCATTGGACTTGATGTCTAATATACTTTCCTACTCTCAAATGCTATCCATAAATGCCCAAAAGGAAGAAGCTTCCTACAGTGTATAACCAAGATTGTACACAGTGATTCATTCTGCTTCTAAAAGAATTTCCCAAAGAAGGAAGATGGTAATGGGTTTTGTCTTCTGCCCCCAGAACTCTTTCTGCCACTGTCTCCTTTATAGTCCTCTGAATTTCTGATGCCTCAAGGTAAGGTTCATGAGTGTGGCTCCTTCCATTAGAGTTTTCTCCTTAACTAATAAAACTTAAATGAAGGTGGGGGCTATCCGCAGAGTTAAGTGACAGTATGAGTAAGGTATGTTGATAGTAGATTGGGAAAGAGGATAGTCCCAGTTGTCTGGCAATTTACATCTATGCATCAAATTATAAGGTCAAAGAAGTAACCATATTCTCTGTAGAGAGCTTACAAGGACATGCTCGAATCCCTCCATGCTTGTTAAGAAGCTGTTGAATGAGTTTGATTATCTTCAAACTTCAGCCCATCCTCTTGCTCCCACACCAGTATATATAATCTAAGTGGGCATAAGGAAAAGAATCAAAAAGAAATCATTGACTTTGTATACCCTCAAGCTCAGAGAGGTCACCAGAAATTCAATCAGAGATGGAGAGACCAGGTGTCTCACTCTGTAGCTGGGATATTGGCCAAGCTGTGGAAAGCCCCAGATTCTCCAAGGTTCCAATGCCAAAACAGTGCACACTGGGAAAATTATTGTGTACCTGATATGTGTATCTCCTGGAATTGGGTTCACACACAGAGTCTTATTTCTGTCTCCCTCCAGAAAGTACTGAGGAAGCTTATTGGAACAGGCCACACCAGTTGAGCAATAAGGGACCAAGACATCAGCAACTCCACAGCACCTAAGACATCTAGTGCCTTTGAAGAGCACAGAAGAGAAGGCAGGCAGTCCAATGACTCCCCTTTCTGAAAATGTCCATTACAAAGACACATGAGACCTGGGATTCTTTCATATTACTGAAAGGAAACCCATTACAGGAGGCCATTTGACTTATTTTCTCATCCCAGTGTCCAATTCCAGAGAACTAGAAGACAAGAAGGACAATCAAATTAATTCTCCTACCTATTGGACCCAAGCTACAGGTCAAGTATGAGCTAGGAGGGTGAGAGATGACAATGAAATTTTAAGTAGTTTTGACATGGTCATTTTAATAAATAAAAGTAGTCAGAAAGCTACAATATCTATCCAGAATGCCATTATGGATCCAGGAAAGAGAGATTCAGAAGAGCTTGTCTGAAGGCAGCAGTTAATGAAAAAGTAAAACTGTTTTATATTTGTAGCTGGTGGATCCCAGTTGTTCAATAAACTAGATGCACATATATGGAGCAAGGACAGAGTGCTGTGGAGTAGAAAGCTAATAAACAGGGGTTGGGGGAAAAGGAAAAAATCCCAGAATTATATATGCATCCATTAGAACCTTACTGCTCAAATATGGTATATGGACCAGCATCGTTGGCATAACGTGGGAACTTGTTATAAATGCAGAATCTTGGGATCTTACACACACTGAAAAAGAGCTTTACAAAATTTAGAGTGTGTAAAAATCCCATGGAGACTTCGATAAAACAGATTTCTGGGTCAACTCCAGAGCTTTTGAATCATTGGGTCTGGGGTGGACCCAGAGATTCTGTGTTTCTAACAAACTCCCAGGTGATGTTAATGCTATTCATCTATGGGACACATTTTGAGTTAGTAAGGCAGGCAGAAACTTAAAACTGGTACTTATCTACTTGTTTGATTTTCCCAATAATTAAACATTATCTGAAAAAGAGGGAGGAAGAGATACATTTCTCTTTACCTCCTTCCAAAAACCATGGCCATTTTAGCATGCAGCAGAGAGCAGGTTTCCTCCCTTATTTTGTAGAACTGTGAATGAGTTGGGGAACAGATATCTATCTAAATGCAAAAACAAATAGCATATATATAAAAAAGCAGATAACAACAAAATCATATCTATTTTTAATTTCTTTCACCCTTCTATTCTCTCATTAGACTTTTTGTGTATATATGCAGATCTTCCCTGGCTTACGATGGTGTTACATCCTGATAAACTCACCACAAACTGAAAATATCACAAGTCAAAAATGGATTTTCTACACCTAACCGACTGAATGATAGCTTAGCTTAACCTACCTTAAACATGCTCAGAACATTTATATTAGCCTGCATTTGGGCAAAATCACACAAACCCTTTTTATAATAAAGTGTTAAATATCTCATGCAATTTATCGAATACTGTGCTGAAACTGAAAAACAGAATGGTTGTATGACATAGGATGGTGTAGAGAAAAAGAGAAAAAAGCCAGTATATGATAAGAGCATCCTCTGTCTACCCACAGGATCAGGTGGCTGACTAGGAGCTGGGGCTTGGCTGTTGCTGCCCAGGATCACGAGAGAGGATCGGATGCATATCACTAGCTGGGGAAAGATCAAAATTCAAAATATGAAATATGGTTTTTACTGAATGCACATTGCTTTTACATCATTGTAAAGTCAAAAAATTCTAAGTCAAACCATCGTAAGTTGGGTACCATCTGTAGTGCATTTTCTCCAGCATTTTTTGTGGCAATTTCCCATTATTTTACTGCCTTAATAAGGCTCTCAGTATATTCTTTTAACGTGTCTCTTTTCTCCTTCATGGACTCTAAAGGAAGAAAAAACCGTAACTGAGAAATATCTAACAGAACTGAAAAAATTACATAAAATCTGCTACCTAATTTGCCAAACTCCTGGTTCTATTTGTTTTATGAAAATGTAAAACTTGCACATTTTTTCCATCAGGCTAGAGAATAAAAACCCATGACAAATAATCAAACCATGTCTCTGTTATGAAATTCTATGCCCACAACTAAAGCAACTGCCATTTCCTTTTTGTGTGAGGAAATGCTCCAAGAGACAGTTTGATGAGAAGTTGCATGAGGTGTCTGAGAGAAAAGATAAGATAGAACATTTTGCACAGCCTACCCTTACCCCCACAGTCTTATCTGAGGTTCTCCTTGGGGACCAGCTAATGCTTCCTCTGCTCTCAGCAGGGAAGCTGCAGGAGAAACACTGTAAAAGTTCCTCTCAGCAGCTTCTTTTCCCCATAGCAGTCATTACCATTAACAATAGCTGAGGGTTTCACCGCGCTGCAGTTTAAGCTCTTTGAAATAAAGTTCACGGATAAACATCTAATCTACTGCATAAACCAATAACTAGATGATGACTCCAAATAGCATAGTTTACCACATATTGGATGGAAATCAGAAGAACAAAACTAGGGAAAAGATCGGTCCCCAACAGGTATTTTCTATATGGTGCTAAGTGCCCAGTTGGATTTTTGACATAGGAGAATCCCTGATGCTTATTTTTTTTAAGGTTAAAAATTAAGACTGTATTTTTCTTAGAGTGAATATTTGTATTTCCCTATGACACTCTTCGTGTGCTTAGAACCAGTGGAGATTCTGTAAGTGGTTTCTTAACCAGCTTGATGCCTCTTCTCCTTTGTCTCCTTCACTTACAAAAATCATCTATCGCAACCTAAGACTTCAGACAGGTCTCCAAACATACTAGTTTCTACCCGATGTAGGTACCAAACTAAATGGTAAGCTGAAACCCAAGAATCAGACTTCTCGGGGTCAAGTTTCAGTGAGATTCTCAAGAAAGAGTGGTTGAAAAAACAAAGCATCCTTGTGGAAATCTTGTAATTTTTACAACACAAGGAAGAACTTTTCCTTGTCTTACTAAACCAGAGGTGCTGTGTTAGAACAATCTTCATATGTGTCTCATTATGTTATTAGCTTTAAAAGGCATGTTGTATCTTTAATAACACAAATGTATTTTTCTGTTGCTATTTTAACTAGATACTTACTCAAAGTTCTGTAAATGGTAAAGCAACTTTATATTCTAGTAGATGCACATTGCTATTGTGATTTCAGAACCCTGGTGTTTTTAAAACAGGGCATGCACTGACTTGACTCTCATTTGATGTCATATAAAAATAAAGAATGCAGCCCCTTGAAACATGATAAAGGGGTTTTTTTCCCCCTTGTGTGGGGGACACCATAACTTATGTCTTTCATTGCTCCCACTTTGACCCAGTTTGCTACAGAACTAATAACTTTCTAAGGAAAATAACCTTTTCATGCTCTTCATGTATAGCTCATTCTTCATTCAGCAGTCAGAATAATTTGTTAAGAATGTAAACAAGATCATATCACTGTCATGTTTTCAGGGTTCCAATGACTTCTTATCACTTATTCAAATCTAAATATCAGGGCACCTGCGTGGCTCAGTCGGTTAAGCGTCCGACTTTTGGTTTCATCTCAGGTCATGATCTTGCGGTTGTAAGATCAAGCCCCGCATTGGGCTTAGCGCTCAGTGTGGAGTCTGCTTCAGATTCTGTCTCCCTCTCCCTCTGCCCTTCTGCACTCGTTCTCTCTCTCTCTTTCTCCCTCTCTCAAATAAATAAATAAATAAAACCTTAAAAAATATCTAAATATCTTACCATGCCCAACATAACCTAGTCTTGTCTACCTCCCTGGTCTCTACCACTGTGCCCTTTATTTAGTCTGCCTCAATCTCATTTGCCTTGTAATTATTTTTTGAACATGCCAATCACAAGCCATCCTTAAGGTCTTTGCACACATTGTTCTTGTGTCTGAAATACTCTTCCCCAATTATTCGCATTTTTCCAAGCCAGACTTCTGTTTAAATATTGTCTCTTCTTTGACCAATTAAAATAGCACCTGTTACTTTCTAGCTCCTTACTCTGCTTCACCCTTTTTTCATAGTGCACACTTGATATAACATCTTTATTGGTTTAATTTCTTTGTCTGTCTCTCTCACTATAGTGTATATTCTCATGAATATTCTGGATTTGCTCACTCTTACCAGTTAATCCATTGCACCTGGAACAGTAACTGGCACATAGTAGATGCATAATAAGTGTGAGCTAGATGAAGGAAAGGGAGCAAGAAAGCATAAATATGTTCAAAAATGCCTGGGAAGTATTGATAGGGCTCAAGAACTGAATAAAGATAGTGAACTCATCGATGGCATTGGTCTGCTCACAGACATCTTTATTTTTATTTGTGAACTAATTTATCACACATTCATCTTGAGAAATGGTATTGAATCACTAATATTCATTATTTCCTGAAGAACTCTCAAAGCCAGTGCCTGAATAGGTATTTGTCTAAAGAACTTGCATGCTGAATACAATGTGAAAGGTTTCCCATTGTACCAGTTGTCAGGAGTCTTACATATTTGAAAAGAGAATAAGCAAATGGAGTATAAAGTATATCCATATATTTGATTATCTGATAGAGTCCAACTAACCTAAAATCAATCAATCAATCAATCGCCTTACCTTTCCAGTAATAGTTTGTGTAGCTTTTACCACACTTACCTTTCGTCTAAAAACAATTATAAACTCAGAACAATATATGTAAAACAAGACTTATAAGGCCCTGAAGGGCAACCTAAATAGGCAAAAATAGCCAAACTTGAGACAGTGAGACCCTTGAATGAGGAAATCATGCTAGTTGAGATCATCTTGGGGAAACACCCAGTCCACGAGTCATGCAGGGGATGAAGATCAAGCAGAAAGCTGCTGTCCTCTTAGATTGGGTAGTCGGATATTGAAATTTATGGCAGTCTTCGTAGCTAGAATTTAAGGGAAAAAAAAATCCAAGGAAAAGAAGAATCTATAAAGTGTGAACATAAACTCTCACATAAACTCACACATCAATTTGTGGCTGACATCTGAATTGTTTGCACATAGGATGAGATCCCATACCATCTGGGAAAAACAGCAGCTCTAATGGAATGGAAGAAAGATATGACCAGAGATTTGAACTGTTACTGGCTGCTGGGGAGTCAGATTTTTATGTTCAATTCATGCCAAACTAGAGGGCTTTGGTAACCACGTCAGACTTCCCACTGAATTCCCAGAAGGGCCATGTCTTATAATTAAAACCCATATTCCAGAACTAAGGGATTCTCTCTAGGACTAATAGAAACAAAAAATCAAACAAACAAATTGATTGACTTATATAAGGTATAACTTAAATTCAAGTCTCAATAAATTCCAGATAACTCACTAGTAATAGTCTGCTAAAATGAAACTCAAAGCAATTTAGAGGGAAACTCAAAGCTGTCTCCTCAGCACATCACTTAAAGTATTTGATATAAAATACATAATTACCAGACATGAAATACACAGGAAAACAGAACAACACATGATGTAGAAGAAAATAGTCAATAAAAGCAGATAAGTGACCCAGAGTTTGGAATTAGCAGACAAGAATTTCAACACAGTTATGTTAATTTTGCTACTGACCATCCTGAAGTAATCAGAGTAGTCTTGCCTATTGCTCTAAATGTCTAAAAAAACTAGACACAGTATTTAGAAAACTGCTTTCAGACATTGAAAAGTAGTCATTGCAGAACTTTGATGACTGAAAGGAAGAGAAAAATTAAACAAGATCTATAATTACCCTAACATTCTGCCTGAAAATACATTTCAGAACACAGTGCAGGGTAACACAAGTAACGTATGGAGATTTCACTAAGTTTAGGAGTAAGAGATCAGAGTTCAGGGAGGATAAAGTGGTTAAAATTTCAGAGTAATAAAAATGAGGTTGCTAAATAGACAAAAAGGTCAGGAAAACTGGTCAAGATTCCCTCTGAGTTGATTGCTAAATTTTATACCATGCATGTTCAGAATGAAACTCCATGACAGCAAGAAAAGAATGACAAGGAAGCAATAAACTAAATTTCCATAGGACTTGGGGAAACTGAGTTCCAACCATCAGAATGGGCATTCCTTGTTTATTATAAAAGGTGCTCAGTAAAAATCTTGGAAAATTATGTGTTGGTAGTGCTAAAATAGCCCTGGATTAAAAGCTTTCCTATGCTCACCATGACTAAATTAAAAAGAAACTTGAAAAGATCAAGCTGCTTGTTATATAATTTAATTGCCTGTCAGAACAAAGTCTAATATTTTTTTAAAAGATAACAAAATTCATCACTCGACCATGTAATATTCATAATACACAATGTCAAGTAAAAAAATCTCCAGTAATAATAAGGAAAATGTAACCCATAACCAGAGAACAGGTCAGTCAATGGAAACAAATGTAGACATGGCAGAGATATAAAACTAACAGAAGAAGTTTTTTCAAACAACTACTAAAAATATATTCAAGGACTAAAGAATAAGGAGAGAGATGGAAGCTTAAAAAAGAGCATAAAATATAATATAAAAATACAACATGTAAAGTAAAAAATAGGAGTTAATAAACTTTCAAAGAAAATATCAGTAAACTTAAAGACCTATTAATAGAAAGTATAAAAACTAAAATACATACAGAAAAAAAGACAAAATGTGAACAGAGCCTTCATGACCCAGGTAGTAATATGAACAGGTCCAACAAATGTATAATCAAACTCCAAGAAAGAGAGGAGAGAGGATTTAAAAAACAATAAAACTTCCAAATTTGATGAAAAGTATAAATCTACTAATTCAAAAACTCTCAGTGACCTCCAAACATAACAATCATAAAGAATACCACATAAAGTTAAAAAAAAAAAAAAAAAAAAAAGGCTAAGAGAATTCATCCCAAGCTGACCTTCACTACATCAAATTTTTTTTTTAAATCTAAAGAAAACTATGCCAAGTGAAAATTTGAATTTATACAAGGAAACAAAGAGCATCAGATGGGATAAATTCATGTAAAATATCAAATGTTTTTCCATTTAAAAATAGATTTCAAAGGTAACTAATAATTTCTAGTTGCATCTTTGACAACTAAATATTTGGAACATGTCACTACTGACCTTACAACAATAAAAAATTGTATAAATTAAAAACTCAAGGAGGTGCCTGGGTGGTTCAATTGGTTAAGTGTCTGCCTTCAGCTCAGATCATGATCCAGGGGTACTGGGATTGACCTCTTTGTCGGACTCCCTGCTCGGTGGGGAGTCTGCTTCTCCCTCTTCCTCTGCCCCCTCTTCCCACTCATTCTCTCTCTCATTCTCTCTTGCTCTCTCAAATAAATAAATAAAATCTTAAAAAAAATAAAAGTAAAAACCCAAGTTTTTTCATGGACTCATCAGAACACTGAAGTCTCAGAGAAAATATTACCATTACATCTAAAGAAACAAGTCATTCAGAGGAATGTAGCAATGGAAATCTACTTACCTGGAAAAGAAGCTGCTGTAACCTAAAATAGGAGAAACATATATATAGTTTTTTGACAAATTGTTGGAGGCTGATTGTGGATTAGTATAAGAGTGAGAAATTCCTGGGAGTTGCAGTCTTAGGGAGGACATATACTTTTATAAGCATTTTCTCCAGAAGCTCCACCAAGTTATCATAGTGAGGATCTAGAAAGATCTCCACATGGCCTTGACAGGGAAAAGGAAACAGTAAACATTTTGAGGTCTGGCAGGAATAACACAAGGACAAAATTACAAACACTGGAGACTTCAAGCTCATTCTGTTAATAATTAGTAAATCAAAACAGCAGAAAATCAGCAACTTAAATAGCACTGTAAATTAACTTAATCTAATTGATATTTATAAAATATTCCATCTAGCAATACTGATGAAAGAAAGTACAACCATACACAATATACAAGATTCACAGTATCAAAAGTGAAACAGATATATTAAAGAGCATTAAAGATTATACAAACATTAAAGAGGACCTAAAAAAATTATAAAATACTTTATGCCAATAAATTCAACAACTTAGATGGACCAGATAATATCCTTTAACAGCACAGTTTGCCAAAATAACATACACACACAAAATTAAAAATGTGAATCATTTCATAACTATTTTAAAAATTGAATTCACAATTAAACTTTTCAAAAGTAAAATTCCAGCTCCAGCCCAGATATTTTTATTGGTGAAAAAAAAATACACAACTTACACAAACTGTTGCCAAAACATAGGAGACAACTATTCTGAACATGTTTTGTGAGGCCATATCACATAACAAAACATGGCAAAAATATCATGAGAAAGAAAATTACAGACCAGTATTACTTGTGAATATAAAAAATAATAAAATATAAAAATAACCAAAATAAAAATACAAAAAAATTCTCAACAAATATTAGATAATTAAATCCAGAATGTATAAAAAATTAACATATGGGGACCAAGTTTATCACAAGAACGTAAAGTTGATTTAACTTTCAAAATCACATTATATAATTTATCATGTTAGTAGAACAAAGAACATACTTATGGTAATCTTGATAAACAGGGAAAATGAATTTGACAAAGAGTCAACACTTATGCATCTTTAAAACACTCCCACAGCTGGTTAGGAATGGAAAAGAATTGATTCAACATGTTAAAAGGTATCTTAAAATAACATACACATTAATTAAAATGTTACTTAATGATGCAATACTGAAGGTTTCTAAAATCAGGAACAAAGCAAGGGTATCTCCTCTCACCATTTCTTTCAAACCATGTACTAGAGACATTATCCAATGAAATAAAATAAGAAAAAAATTTAAAATATTTTAAAAAGTTTAGAGAGGATGAAATAAAACACTCTTATTTGTAAATGATGAAATGTTACGTAGAAAACTCTAGGGAATTCTATGAAAAATAGGAGAATCTTTACAACCTTTGAATAGAAAAGGTTTACTTAGACAAGATAAAAAAGTAAAGCAGTACCCATAAAAGAAAAAACCTTGACAAATTGGACTTCTACATAATTAAAATTTTATGCTGATCAAAAAATGCTGCTAAAAATAAGTTTATAACATTCACTGTCCATATTTAAAAATTTAAGGATAGACAAAAATAGATTAATTGAACCAAATTGAGAGTCAAGTAATAGAACCACACTTATATAGTGAATTGATTTTTAATGGAAGTGCCAAGGTAACTCAATGAGGAAAGAGAAGTCTTTTCAACAAAGGGTTCTGGAACAACTGATTAGCTTTAGGAAAAATAATAAACTTCAACACCTACATCAAACCATACACAAAATTTGATTTGATGGCTCACACACTTAAACATATAACTGATACTATAAATCTTTAAAACAAAAAGTCACAGGGAATATATTTTTATTCAGAGGTAGCAAAGATTTCCTTAGAATAATAACAGCACTAGCTGTGACATCTAAAGATTAATTGAAATTAATCAATATTAAAATGTTCTCATCAAAACACATCATTAAGAAAATAAAAATATATGCCATATTTAGAGAAAATATTTGTAATACATTTATCATAAAAAACTAGTATCTGGATGACACAAGGGACTCTTTCAATTCAATAATAAAAAGGCAAACAATAAAAATAATGGTTAAAAATTTATCAGACACTTTATGGAAGAAAAATTGTGAAATTTCATAAAACACTGAGAAGATATTCAAATTTAACAGTCATTAGGAAAATTCAAATTGCAACTTAAGATTTCAGTGAGATACAACTCTATGCTTACTAGAATGGCTGAAGTTACATGGAATGACAGTTTCAAATTTTGGTGAGATGTAATTCAGCTATCATATATTACTGACAGTAGGGTGTACTGGTTTCCTCTTGCAGCTCTAAGAAAATACCACTTGGTTTAAAACAACACACAATTATACTCTTGGAGTTATGGAGTCAGAGGGCTAAAATCAAAGTATGTGTTCCTTCTGGAGGCTTCAGAAGAGAATCTGTTTTTTTGCCTTTCCTACTTTCTAAAGGCAGTCTGCATTCTTTGGCTCAAGGCCCTTTTCTCCCTCAAAAGTGCATTCCTCCAACCTCTTCATCGTATCTCCCCTACCTGATTTTGACTCTCTTGCCTTTCTCTTGTAAGGCATTACTTGTAATTACATTGGGCCCATCAGCATAATTCAGGATATTGCCCCATCTCAAGATCTTTAAACTAATTACATCTGCAAAATCCCTTTTCTCATGTAAGGTAACATATTTACAGGTTCTGGGAATTAAGATGTAGACATCTTTGATGGGCCATTATTCTGTCCAACATAGAGCATAAAATGTAATTTATCTTAGAGTCCCATTAAGTTAAACATAAACCTACCCTATGATTCAGCATTCCTACTCCTAAATATTTGCTGAAGAGAAATGAAAGCATATTTTTACAAAGAGTTTCACCCAAAAATGTTCATAAAATCTTTATGATAAGCCTAAACCCGAAACAGCACAAACTTGTCTATCAACAAGTAAGTGCAAAAATAAATTGTACTAAATTCATAATAGGACACACTACTCAGAAACAAAGTTGCTAAAGGTACAGCACAGGGAACATTGTCAATGATTTTATGATAGCATTTATAGTGACAGATGGTAGCTGCACTTGTGATGAGCGCAGTGTAATATATAGAGTTGTTGAATTACTATGTTGTACACTTGAAACTAGTATCATATTGCATGTCAGCTGAACTTTAATTAAAAAAAAAGAATTACCAAAAAAGTAGAATAAACTAGTGATACATAAACAACATGGATGAATCTTTAGAAACAAAAACAAAAATATTATGCTGAATGAAAGAAGGCTTACATTGTGGATGGTTTCATTTACATGAGTTTCTAGGAGTAGCAAACTAATGCATTGTGATAGAAATCAGAACAGTGGTTATCTCAGAATGAAAGAGAGGTAGGGAGAGGAGGCGATCAGCTGGAAAGGGGCATAAGGGAACTTTCTGGGGGTTTGAAGATGCTCTGTATCTTGTTTAGCATAGTGGCTATATGGGTATTTACATTTATGAAAACTCATCAAACTGAGCACTTAAAATTGTTATCATTCACTACATGAAAATTAAATTGTCGGTTTCCCACCCAAATGCTTCAAGTCCTCAAGGGGAAAAAATATTTTAATGATGTTTAAAGAAAGAAGAGAACAAAATCATTTATGAAAATTCTGAACCTTTCAACACTTACATTGCCAAAACAGACCATAAAGGAATATTGTTATGGTACAAAGGGACCAAATAAAGGGACCAGGGATATTGCATAGGTACTAAAAGGTTATTTTACATTGACTTTTATGTGTCTTACCATTAATTTTATACTTTTCTGGAGGTTTCTGGACACTGTGAAGAGCTCTGAACAGCTGCCTGAGGAGAATGTCTGGGGTGGTGTGTGCCCAGGTAAGGAAAAGAGAGAAGAACCCTTCTGGCAGATGCTTAACGACTGAGCTACACAGGCGCCCCAAACGTGGCTAGTTTTTAAATTTCTCCTTGATTTTGGGTCTTGCTCAGTTTTGTTGTCCTCATAAGAATCTTTTAAAGTCATGTGTTTTCTTCTAATTAATATCTTCTTTATTTTAGATATTTATGTATTATATCTATTTGAAATTCTTGCTTATGTATGTGCCTAGGGAGATGGTCTAGCTATACACACACACAAATAATTGATTGTTAAACACTCTTTATTGAAAAAAACATCCCTTCCAGGCTGATTACTGAGTCACCTTTATCATATATTAAATGATCATATATGCATAGTTCTGTTTTTATTTATTTATCTAGACCTGCTAGAGTCTCTAATATTGTTGAAGCAGGTATGACTGTCTTATTCTTGATTTACTGGAAATGTCTTTATACTTGAATAACAAAATGATATTTGATAATGATTTCAGATAAATGTGTCTCATAACATTTGGAAATTTTCCATTTATTTCAACTTCCTTGCCAATTTTATCAGGAATATTTGCTGTATTTTACAAAATGCCTTTTTAACATCTATTATACACTCATATTTCTTCTTTTAATGCATTAACATGATGACAAATATTTATTTGATTCTTTCCCCACCCTTATTGAGGTATAATTGACATAGAACACTGTGTAAGTTTAAAGTTGAAACATGTTAGTAATCTGATTCTGACAAGTATGACAATAGGCAGTAATGAGACTGGACTCCAACAAAAGGTTGAGAACAGAGCCTATTTGAAACCAGTGGAATGGATTTTAAGGCCTATCCTGAGATCATGAAGTACTGTTAGAGAAGAAGGGTGATTGTACACAGTGAGAAGAGGAATCATGACATAGGAGGACCTGTTCTAGGGCAATACTGGACCAGGAGCATGATCATCTTGAAGCATCTCATGATAGTGATCCAGTGTTGCTGGTAAGTCGACTTACTTATTGTCCCTTGGATCAATTTCCTTCTGCATGTAGGCTTGAAACACCTGAGCCCTGAGGTGATAGCAGACATGATCAGGCTTTATGTTGAGCTTCAGTTCTGTCTCTTGAGATCCTTTGTCTTACTGTAGAAAATTTCACCCAACGAAGAATAAGACATTTTTAGAGTATGGTAGAGGGATAGCCTTTTCCCACAGGAAACTACTTTTCTTTTTTCCAATTTTCACCCTGGAATTCCAGTGCTCAAAAGTGTCTCATTGTTTTCTAGGAAGAAACCTTTACCAGGATACTAGTCCTTTGTGTTTTACTGCTTATTCCTGAGGCTTTGGGGGATTCTGAAATCTTGTAGGTGGTCAGAATAAGTGTGATAAACTGATTTTATTCAAACTTACCATTTTTTTCTTTTTCAAAAACAATATCCAAAGATAAATTTATGCTTTTTCCATAGGAAGGTAATTTGAAGTAAAATAATAATAATGCTTTTATGTTCTTCCAAGACAAAGTATGTTCTGTGTGCTTTGTATGTTGTGTGTTTTCTCTTCCTTCTCTTTTTCTTTCTTCTTACTCTCCTACCCTCCCCTCACTTCTCTCATTCCTTTTTGCCTTTCTTTCTATGATTGTCAGCTTAGCTTTTTGAGCAAATTATAATAATATGTATTTTAAAATTTAGTTAAAATTTAGATTTTCAAATTAATCATTATGAAATTATATCAGGTATTCTTTTTATGATCACTTAACCTCATTCATTGTTCGCACTCTGAATGCCATCATATATATTCATTTTCTAATTTTTCCTTAAACAAATTTGTCAGCCATGTTTGTTTTATTAATCCTTTGGAAGCATTGGAACTTACTCTATTAATTTTTATACATTTTATTTTCTGTTTTCTTAATCTTTCTTTTATCTTTACTTCTTTCTTTTATATTTTTTCTTTGATTTTTATCTTGTGTGTATTTTATGAATGTATTAATCTGAAAGCATAATTTATTTTTCATCATGTAAAAAATAACGATGCTAAAACAACCAATTTTCCTCTATGTAAAGATTAGCTGATTGTCAGGGATTTAATTTTTTCAGTGTATGTTCCTTGAGCAACCTGGATGTTGTTCAAAGAGAGATGGCTGAGACTCAGTCAAGAGCTTCTGCTTCAGAATTTCAGAAGACAAACAACAGAGAGTTGCATTAAGAAATATAATTGTTAATTACAATAAAATGTCTATATATTTTGAGTTTGATAATTTCCATTATTTTTTAATTACTTGTAATTTCAGTTTGTATTTTTATCTAATATTAATTTTAGCAAGTGTTAAGTATTTAAAAATGGTTAAAATTGCACTTTATGTCTTTTTGTTGTAATATACCTTTCTATTAATTTGGGGGTTATTTCATTTGGACAGAATACAAAAAAAAAAACCCTTTCTCTTCTTTTATCAAGTATATCTATAACAATTTTTATTTATTTAACTAAAAATTATTTATATTGATATTTTCTATTCACTCTCTAGAGTCAGGGGCTATTAGACTTCAGGTAGCACACAATTTAGAGGAAATGTTTTATAAATTCAAAATATATCATGAAAATTTTTATGCTATAAATATATACTATAGAAGCACAAATGAGGAAGGCTTCCACAGAGATGACTTTGATCTGGGGCATGAAGAATGAGCCACTGGGAAACAGCATTTCTGGTAAAGGGATTTTTTTAGATGAAATAATAATTTTTTAAAAGTTTTTATTAAATTTCAGTTAGTTAACATACAGTGTAATATTAGTTTCAGGTGTACAATATAGTGATTCAACCCTTCCATACAACAGCTGGTGCTCACACAAGTGTACTCCTTAGTCCTCATCACCTATTTCACCCATCCCCTAACCACCTCCCCTTTGGTAACCATCAGTCTATTCTCTATAATTAAGAGTCTGTTTCTTGGTTTGATAAATACGTGAGTGTTTGCTGAACACTGTGGTGTGGCCAGAATAAGACCCACTATGTAGGATGAGTCCAGACAGAAACCAGTACTGAATGACATACAGAGTTTGAATTTTAGAATGTAAACAATGAGGAATTGGCAGAATATAATTAAGCATAGGAGTGGCATGACCAGATAGATTTTGAGAGAGAGAGAACACTAGCAATACTGTAGAAGATGAATAGAATGAGGAAGAGATGGAAGATGATGAGACACAGTTGGGCAATAAAAGGAGGTTTTAGATATGAGAGACATTGTTTAAGTTAGAGCGCATGCGATGTGTTTCCATTTGGATATTAAGGATGAAGGAGAGGCAAGTATTCAAATAATTTTGATTGATTACCTACTTAAGAATTATTTCTTGATATTTAAAACATCCTGAAGAAATAGATACTAATCTTCATTTTATGAAAGAAGATCCTGAATCTAAGAGAGTTGAGGTAAATTGTTCTAGGACATATTGCTTGTAAATGTTGAAGCTTCAAAAAGAACATGGGTTTCTCCACAGAGTTGTATCAAAAACCTCACTGCTGCAGAGGTAGGTTGGGCTTGGGAGTGCCTGGTAATTCCTTAACCAGCTCGAGAATTAGAGGAGAAAGCCATGCTTGATAGTGTTGGGAAGAAGGGGATATGTATTTCTGTAGATAAATTCTAATCTTTAACTCTTATTTACCCAACAAAATTTGTGAACTGTTTTGTTGTTGTTGTCATTTTGTTTTGTTTTGTTTTCTCTTTTTGAATGCTGGTAGAAGCCTAATTGACCTTCCCCTTTATATGGGTAGATTAGGAGAAAGTGAGAGATATAAACACATTAGTTAATTTACTCCTCTGAACTAAAACTGTCCTCATTATATGAGTTAGCATTTTCATAAGTTTATAGTTTTGTGACAAGCTTTCTACTCATTCTTTGGCAAGAGTTTCTTTATCAAAGATCAAGAATTATTATGTCCTAAATCATAGCCACAGTGATGAAATATATACTCTCTTTTATTAAGAAAATGAGGAGATCTTAAGTGAAGTTGAAAAAATACATAAAGATGTTTTTAACCTCTCAAATCAAAATTTAATTCTAAAATCATACAAGAAGTTATAGTTACACACACATCACTTTGGGCTGTATCACTATGAAGTAAAATTAGTTTCATATTTAGCTTGAAACTGGTAATTCATTTTTAAGAATCTACAATTTATGACATAAGAGGGTTTAATATTTATAATGCTTAGAAGTAACAATAAAGCTTAATTCTCCCTTCCCCCCAACTTTTTCTGCCAGGTTTGAAAATGTTTCATTTAAAAGGCATTTTGCTACACAAGAAAGTGCACTTTTGGAGCTTTTGCCAGGGTAATTAATGTCATTGCTCTTAAATGTATCAACAAGCTCAAATTCATGGAGCTTGTACTATAAAAATGGAACATTTTTTATTATCAGCTACTTCCTTTGGTAAAAAAAAAAATCAAGAGTTATGAGTTAAATGTCCCATATAAATTAAATGTATTTATCAAAGGGCATGACACAATTTAAAATGGATCTTCTGCCTTTGATGTAAGCAAATAAAAAGAGCAGTGGCACCAAAGATGTGTGATGGACATTCTTTTTGATTCATGTGTTAGTGTTGGGAATGAAAACTGTAAAGGTCTCTGGTTAGAAAAAGTAGTGATCTACCTTTTTTTTAACATTTACTTTTTAATTTTTAAAAAGGCAAAACTACAACCTAACATACTTAAGCACATTTTAAATGACATATAATTTTATCAACTGGCATAAACTACTTTAAAGTTCTTATATCTTCAATATTTTGTTCATTTGCCTATAAAATTTCATATCATTTGATCATAGCATATGTACCATATGATAATTTAATATTTTCTAATAATTTTTTTCACATTTCTACACATTCTACATACATTTTACATTCCTTTTTAACACATAAGTAATTTTAAAAAGCAACACTTTTAGAAGAGGAAGAGAGGTAAACTATAAGCAAATTTGTGGACTTTGTTGCTATTGTTAAAAGGTGGTTTTACTCAACGAAACCTCTTTAATCTAGTTGTTGGATCAACTTTATGGTTATAATTAGTTTTGCCTGGTTTTTCAGAGCCACGACTCACATTGAAACTTTTATCTAGTGAGAATGACCCTGTTTGACCTTCACATTACTTTTACCTCCTTGTGGGAAAACCTTAAAATTTCTAGCTCCAAGTCAGTTTTTACCCCCAACCATTTGCAACATATGCCCTGTCTAATTACAAGACAAGTTATATATAAGATAGACTCGAGCACATGTATTTTGTGTTTGCCTAAGAAAACATATACATTATTCTTGGAAGCTTTTTGATGAGTTACTAGGGAAGTAGATTTAATTCCTAAATATATGTGAAATCATAAAGGACTTCACGTGTCTGCACATACATATGCAAGCACATACCCCTTGTTCTTCCTCTACCCCCATACACATCTTCCACCTTTGTTTTATGTTTCGTTATTGACTCACAGGTTATTTTGTGTCATCTTAAAAAGGCTAAGTTGCTTGGAAAAGTCTAGAATGTTATGGTTCATCTATCTTCTCAGTACATTTGAGTATCTCAATACAAAGTTTGGGAAACAGTGGCCCAGATGAAATATGCAGTTGGAAATTTCTCATTAAATCTCCTCATTTAAATTCATTGTTCAATTTAATATCGTTTTATATTCATTAAGATTTACATAATAAATTAGACCCAGGTGACCAACTTAATATCATTTCTAGTGTCATAACAATGACCCCCCACACCCACAATGCCATCAAATGTGTTCTCAAACCCTTCAATTCCCTCATGTCATTTTCTAAAACAGATGGTCACACTTGGGGAGTAGTGATATTCATTATTCATTCTAGACAGGTTAGCAGAGCATCATCTAAATACTTAGCATTTTTCAAGGCAGCTTGGGAAATGCAAAGAAGATGAAATTGCTGACCTTAAGGGACATAGAAATCAGTTGAGGAGGCAAGACATCTTGACAGGAACACTTACATAACCAGACAGGGCAGCAAAGTGAAGTTCCAGGTCTACAAAAAACAAACAAACAAGCAAACAAAAAGAAATTCCAGAGATTCACCAAAAAACCTGAGGTTCATGCATGCTAATGAGAAAAAGATCTAAGGGCTGGCTTGATCCCTTTAATATTTATCACTCCATTATGTACGATGTGGAAACACCATGTAATCTCAATCATCCACTAGTTCTATAGACCAGTGATTGGCTAAGTGTGAGGATCTACCATAGTCTTCAGAGGCTTGCTGCCCCATCAGCCTATTCATTTACTCCCACTACAGGCGCTCAGATTACTTCTAGAATAGTAGGAAGAACACCTGACTCTTTCTGAGTTTCAAATGATAGTCTAATTATCATGCAGTCCCTGCAGTTTGTGTCTCAATGCTCTTGCTTCAACTACTTGCCTAGATCCTGGCTTACCCTACTTTTCCATTAAAACAAACACACACACAAACAAAAAACTCTAGACTTTTCTTTGCTGGCTTTCTGATCTACATCTTTGATTTGCTCTCAAGTGACTGTGGTCCCACTCTGCCCACTCTCTTCTATCTGCTGTTCCGTGGCTTTTTCTAGAACTCTAATCTCTTGAGCTCACTGACTTGATTAACACTCAGACTTCCATGTATTCTCCTGCTCTGTGTGGGTCTCTATTCTCAGATGTTCTGTTCTGTAAACTCTAAATGCCTTGGTCTCCCTGGAATCTCATCTCCATCTCCTCAACTCATGAATTCCAGCGGGCTCTGCCTGAGATCTTCTCTTTGCCCTGCTATTGGGAGTAAACTTAGGCAATAAGTAAGCTGATTGTCATATAGGGGAGAGAGGATGTGCTACTTGCATATAGTGGAAAGGACCAGGAATGTTGCTAAACATTCTGTAATATACAGGACAGTCCCCCACACAACAAATCATCCAGCCTAAAATGTCAATAGCATGCTGAAGTTTTAAAAACTCTAGCCTAGGCTGATGCAACAACCAGAGTTTTGGAGCAGCAATAAACACTTTTTTTCTCTTTCTGTATATCTTAGTTTCAAGAGATGATTTTTGTGTTTGGTTTCAATTCAATTTCCGCATATTTTCTGTTATATCAGAGAGAAAAGTAAGAGTACTTTATGTCCATGGTTGAGGAAAGACCACAATCAGATCTGAGAGGAAAAAGGTAACAAGAGGAAAAAATCAGCAAGATACAGAGACATAGACTATGAAACCTGTTACTCCCAATCAACAAATTCAATTGAAATTCACTGAATATTGAAATTTACCTAAGTTATCATATTTTAACACTCTATGATGATTCTACAAAACCTATCAGGTGGTATTGTTTTCATTGTGCAGATGAGGGAACAGAGAATTTGAGGGACTGCTTGAGGTTATATGAGTGATGAACAAAAGAATTAAAATTTGAACTCAGGGGGCACCTGGGTGGCTCAGTCGTTAAGCGTCTGCCTTCGGCTCGGGTCATGGTTCCAGGGTCCTGGGATCGAGCCCCGCATCGGGCTCCCTGCTCGGCCGGGAGCCTGCTTCTCCCTCTCCCACTCCCCCTGCTTGTGTTCCCCTCTCTCGCTGTGTCTCTCTCTGTCAAATAAATAAAATCTTTAAAAAAAAAAAAATTGAACTCAGATCTGTCTGGTCTTATGTGGTTTTCCAGCACTTCAGAGGCTGCATGAAACAGCAGAGACGGGCTAATGAAAGCACCAAGCTGGGGTTCCTGGGTGGCTCAGTCGGTTAAGTGGCTGCTTTTGGCTCAGGTTGTGATCCCAGGGTCCTGAAATCGAGCCCCTTGTCAGCTTCTCTGCCAAGCGGGGAATCTGCTTGTCCCTCTCACTCTCCCTCTATGCTCTCCCTCTCTGTCTCTCTCAAATAAATAAATAAAATCTTTAAAAGAGAAGCATTGAGCTGTTGATTGAAAAGATTTTGTTTTATTGTGTCACAACTAAGATTTTTGTTGGCGGGAGGTGTTGCTCTGTTCTGACCTTAGGAGGAATAGAGCAATATGGCCTGGCCACTGGAAAGCCAGGAGAAAGTTCTTTATTTCAAGGACCTGTGCCATTTTTAGTAGAACATCTAAGGAAAAAAAAAAAAAGCTTTATAAAGATAGCCTTTAAAAGATAAGCATATTACTTGACTTTTAATTTTATATTCATAGTGATAGTCTGAAGAGCCATGTGACCCAGAGATGCCAAATAATATTTTGGAGGTGGGGGGGAGGAATTTTATTTTTTTTCTGTTTAGGGCTTTCTAAAAATGCAGAAAAAAAATAGTTTTGTGAGTAACTGAACTTTCATTAGTCTAAATTGCCTATTATTTGAAAAAATAAATATCCTGAAATAGACACAAAGAATCTGCTTTGGATTGTGATGTTATTCTTTTTTTCTTTTTCCTTTTCCTTTTTTTTTTTTTTTTAATGAGACAATGGTGATTTGGAGTGATAGAGGTGAGACACAGTCTGTGAGTGTCTCGCCTGCCCTGGTTTCAACTCATGGAATTCAGGTTCCTTGTATTTGTTTCTGGCTAACTCCTCCTTGACACCATCTGGAGCTAATGAGTGTCTAGGTTGTGCTTGAGAGCTTTACAACCAGTCCCAGAGAGGTTTTGGACTTTGCTTATGCCCTTGTGCAAAGTCTAATCTTATGTAAGATTTTGTCATTAACAGATTTATGGTGAATATTTTTCTTCCCCCTTAAATATGCTCTATAAAACCCTGCCTGCTTTATGAATTAATGAGATAGCTGTTTAGGGCTGTGATGCTGGATACCTCTAACTGGAGTAACTTCTTTGATTTAATTTTTGTTTCCTTTGCTGGCTAGGTGCTTCCTGGAATACCAAGGCAAAGAGATCATTTCATCCTACTTCTTTTGATAGAAGATACTTCCACATTGGAATAAATCACTGGTCCGATATAGTGGACTGTTGTTTAACAATTTCACATGGGCTATGCAGTAGGCAATAATGACAGCCAAATATAAATCTGTATCATTTTGGTTGCAAAGGTTTCACACTTGAAGGAACACCAAAGCCAAACAAAATAACAGACAAACCAAAATAAGGACAATTAAGTTTCCTTTCAGAGGTTATAGTCTAAGTATTGTTGCCACTCATTTAAACATGGGCTGAAATCCAGGTTGTTTTCTCTGGAAACAGTCCTGTATAGTGTTTTCTCCCCCCAAATCCTCTAGTGTTTTAGAAAGATGGAATCCCATTCACTGATGACAAAGAGCAAATGTGAAGGGTAAATGGTCATTTAAACTCAGTCTGATAGTTCCTGTGAAGTTGAAATAATTTCATCTACTTGGCTCAGCAGGGAGGGGAAGTGGCAGTAAATTAGTACTGAATATGTAAGTCAGTGTTTTTCACACATTTTTTGATCACCAGCCGCAGTAAAATATAATTTTCTATACATAAGCCCACTAATCTATTCTGCTTGTTTCTTTCCCCCCGCTTCCCTTCCATAGTCCATTCCATTCCAATTTATTCTAGGCTGTTTCATGTTTAAAAAGATGCTAGTAGAGTTGCTAAACTAAACTGATGCTGTGACCCAACAATGAATTGTAACCAAATGATGTAGATTGATTCATACACTTCCAGTTATTTATAAGAAGCCATTAAAAGTCAATATACTCTGTTGTTGCTAGCACCCTTTTTAAAAACAGCATTGTTGAAATATAATTCATATTCCACAAAACTCACTCATTTAAAATGTGTAATGCAGTAGTTTTTAGCATAATCTCCAACTCGTGCAACCACCACAATTTAGCTTTATAATATTTTCATCATCCCCAGTAGAGATCATTTATTCATTAAGAGTCATTCCCTATGCAAACACCTTTCCTTGTGCCAAGTCTGGATAACCACTAATTTAGTTTCTGGCTCTATAATTTAGTCTCTTCTTGATGTTTCATATAAATGAAATTTAATAATATGTAGTCTTTGTAACTGGCTTTTTTTTTCACGTTGAATAATGTTTTCAAGGTTTAACTATGTCATACCATACACCAGTGCTTCATTCCTTTTTATTGCTAAGTAATATTTTGTTGTAACTGTCTACCACACTTGTTTATGCACTCATTAGTTGATGGACAGTGGGCTTGTTTTCAATTTGGGGCTATTATAAGTAACACTGCTATGAACAGTTACGTACATCTGTGTGTGTGTGTGTGTGTGTGTGTGTGTGTGAACATTTTTTTTTTCCTCCTGAGTATATACCTAGAAGTGAAATCTCTAGGTCATATAGTAATTTTGTGTTTAACATTTTGAGCAACCGCCAAACTGTTTCCAATGTGGTTGTACCTTTTACATTCTTATCAGCAACATGTGAATGTTCCAGTTTCTCCACCATTTTGCCAACACTTATTCTTATCTGTCTCCTTTATTACAGCCATCCCTGTAGAGTTGTATAACATTGTGGTTTTGACTGGCAATTTTGACTAATTGTGCTAAACATGTTTTCACATATTTTCATGTCCTTATTGGCCATTTGTACATCCTTGGAGAAATAGCTATTCAGATACATAACCTACTTTTGTAAAGGGGTCATCCATCTTTTTATTACTGAGTTAAAGAGCTATTTTGCATATTCTGAATACAAGTCCCTCAGCAGACATATGATTTACAAATGTTTTCTCCCATTCTTTAGGTTGCCTTTTCACTTTTTTAATGGTATCAATTGTAGCAAAACAGTTTTTAATTGTAATAACATCTAATTTATCTTCGTCATTTTTGTTTTTAGTGTCATATTGAAGAAATGATTGCCTAACATAAGGTTACAAAGATTTACTCATATATTTTCTTCTAAGAGTTTTATAGTTTTATTTATTTTTTAATTTTTTTAAATTTTTTATTTTTTTAAGATTTTTTATTTATTTGCGAGAGAGAGAATGAGAGACAGCCTGAGAGGGAGGAGGGACAGAGGGAAAAGCAGACTCCCTGCTGAGCAGGGAGCCTGATGCGGGACTCGATCCCAGGACTCCAGGATCATGACCTGAGCCGAAGGCAGTCGCTTAACCAACTGAGCCACCCAGGCGCCCAAGAGTTTTATAGTTTTAGCTCTTATATTTACATCTACTATTACTTTGATATACTTTTTGTGGCTAGTACCTTTTTAAATCAAGTTCACCAATAAAGGATCTAAGAAAGGGAGGAATAGGTGTGTGACAACTTTGGCCTAACAGACAAAAATAGCAGAAATAAACAGAAAAAAATAAAGGAAGCATGGACACACACATAATAATTTATACTTTGGTAAGCTATTTAGATAGGTCCGATGAAAGATGACAGCATAAACCTTATAACTGAGTGGAGAAAGAGTCTCAAGCTGATTAGGATGATTGGATTTCCTATTCAGGGAGAGGGAAGCTGAGAGGAATGATCAGTTCTTCCAGGTAATCAGGACTGACCTCCCTCAAAAAGCAGGTAAGTCTTAAAGTGTTGAACAGAACGTTCGTACTGCAGTGTATTAAAAAGAAATAACTGCTTCTTAGCTGTATGCGAATTTCTAGCTGTGAGCGATTGCTGTCCTTAATCCCCACTAGCTGTTGTAGTTGATCTCAGGGTTTCCCCCATCATCGTATTACTGGCTTTCAAATCAGAAATCTCTGGGTCTTTTCAGAGCTGTTTATATAGAAGTCTTCAGACTAAAGAAGCTGATACACTTTCAAATGTATCAATTAATTCTCCCTTCTGGCTAATAGATGCGTTGACAATGACAGGAAAACTTTGTAAGAGTTCTCCTCCTACTGAATTAATCTCCTAAGGCAAATCACTCGATGAACTCTTCCACCCTTCTCATATTCTAATATAAAAACAAACGCTACATTAGCAAACTGTAAGCCAAAGCCAGCAGCCCAAACACTGGTGAGCAGCAGCGCTCACTGTCCATCCACCTCGATCATCCTGGGATCCCTACAGCAATGGCACCGTCTTGTCAGAACGTTCCGAACTGGGACCTGATTAAAACCCAAACCCTAATGAACAGAATCTATGCAGCAGCTTCCCTTCATTATTCTCTCCCCGCAAAACGCGGCATCTGGTGTCAGGAGCAAATCATCTTCTGACTTATATCCACACTAGACACTTTTGCAGCCATAAAACATGTGGCAAACTCGCTCAGAGACATCCATTTTTAAACAGCTGACATTAATGATGTATAGAGGGGGCGCAAAAAGCCCTATTTTACAGTATCTCAGTATACTGTATTTTCTGGTGAAATCCTTTTGGAAGAAAAAACTTGTACATCAACTTCCTTGTAAGAAGAAATGGCCCCTCCGGAGGGTGGAATGCTCTTAGAGTGATCTTTCCTCATTTAAGAGCCTGAAATGTGCCATAAGGCGAAACGCAATTATGTACAATTAACATTTTTTTGTAACTAGTAAACATCCAAAAATGCGGCCTTATGTTTTACTGTACAAAGCTTGATTAATTAACTTTCCAATGCAGCTTACTACTCGTGTTCTTAAAATATACAATCAAAAGTGCCAGTGCAGAAAGGCAAAGTGATATGAATTTTTCCCAGAAGCAAAACAACAAAACAACAACAAAAACACTCCAAAAAACAAAACAAAACAAGAACAAAACACACCCAAAAAAACACTTCATTGTATCCGGCACCAATGGACAAGCTGAAAGAATGCCTGTAACTTTATCTGAAAATGTGGCAATAATTTCATATATACCAATGTTAATGAAGTTTATCAAAAGTATACAAAGTAATTTAAAATTAGCTAAAATTATGACAATAATTGTGGTATTTGAACAATATTTTAATAAACCAACCATATAATATTGTAGAACATAAAACAAGTCCCACATGTGTGTAGGGCTTAGTAAAAAAAGGACTTGGGGATTTCTTTATTTTCTAACACTTATCTGTCTATTATAGTCACAAAGTTTTGATAAAATAAATTTTATTTTAAAACTCAGTGTTATTATCGACATGCTGTAAAATCCAGTTTGCATAAAGTATGACCTTCAAAGTTGTTATATAAGGCAAAGTTAGTTTTGTACAATAGGAAAATACCCTAATGTAAGTTCGGTTTTTGATATAATTACATTTCATTTGTATTCCTATATTTTTCATTCTCCATTGTACCAGATCGCATGCCTTATGTAGTACAGAAGGAAGAGGATTTAAGAAATGCTCTATGGAGAATGAAACTGGCAATGCTTGGCTCAGGCTGCCTGCATTTACAAGCCTAGAATGCACATAGAAGTATGTGTCATTGAGGAGAAAGCATGGGTTTGCGGTCATAGAAACCTAAAATGAAGTTTGATTGCCAGTGTTTTCTAGGTGTGCTGTCTTAAACAGGTTAGTTAACTTTTTTATATCTTCATTTCCTCATATATTCAATGGAAATCATTACATGTACCTTATAGAGTTATTTCAAGGTTTAGTCTTAATGTATTTAAATATAAATGTTGAACTACTATGTTGTACACCTGAAAGTAATAAAATATTGTATCTTGATTATGCTTCAAAAATAAATAAGTAAATAAGTAAGTAAATGGAACATAATAGGTACTGATTTTTTAATTATCACTTTTAGTATTTGTTATGGTATTCATATTTTATAACCCCAAATTAAGGCTCATGGTCCAACCGATATCCGACAAATGGTACAGTATTTGAAATGGTGACTGTGCCAGAAAATCTTGGTTATATATTTGCTTCATATTTAGCTATAGTTCAGTAAGAAATGAAATCAAGTAATACATCAAGTAATCCTAATATAATATCAGATACTAATAATATTGGCAAAAGTATCTGCAAAAGTTTTCATTGTGGGTTCATTGTTATAGATGGACTGTTAAAATGAGGTAGAAGGGTTTTTTTTTTCATGAATATAAGGATCCCAGGGACACAGCAGGGTGGAAAAGACTCATGTTGGAGTAGCAGAGGGTGGAGAACATAGTATCTACCCATTCTGTCCCCTAACCTGAGATAAAATTTTAGGAGTAAAGTTGCCAAAAATTATTTCTCTGATATTCAAGACTGGAGCTCAGAGGACTATTCCTGGGGAGCCCTAAACCATAAGAGATCAACAAACAAGATTTTCTTTTAGTCCATATCCTTGTTAAGTGGTTCTTGTGTTCTTACATATTTATCTTGTTATTTTATTCTTTAGATTTCTAGCCCTTTTTAAAAACTTTATTTCAATTTATTTTAGGTAATTGTTAATGGTTTTATCTTTTTTATCTTATTCCTCTCTTTTATTCTTCTCCCTCTCAGATTTTTTTACATGATTGTCAGGCATTATGAGATTAGCTTAGCTAATTAACTTTTTATAGCTATGAAGTTTTGTTTTAACTCACTTTCTTATTTTAGTCTATTTAAATTTATTTTTCTTATTAGTATTGCTTTTTTTTTTTTAAATCATAAGGTAAATAGAACACCTGGGCATGTTCAATTCAGCTATAAGAGCTAAAACATCACCCCATGAGATTTGTTAAAAAGTTTCTGAATTCTCACATATTACAACATTTAGTCATTTACACAGAGACATGGGATTTGAAATCCAGTGTCTACCTTATGGAATTACTCATTGTTCTTTAATACATGAAAACAGATGGCTGCACAATGGGGCAATGACTCAAAGGTACATCTCTATTCAGGAAAAATCACTATAATTTTAGAACCCATATTGCATTATTACAAACAATCAATGGCTTTTGAGTCATCTGACAGAACTTCTCCTAATAAGAAATGACAAGAAATTATTAAAATAACTAAATTAAAAATAAAATCCTCTAGGTTAGGATTTTAGAGTGTGAGGAACTTGTTAAAATGTGTGTTTTGGGTGTCTGCTTCAGAGAATTTAGTTGGCCTTGAGGCCCAGGAATCTGAATATTTGATAAACATGTCTCTGTGAATCTGAAGTAGGTGGTTCACAGACTGAACTTTAAGAAACACAGCCTGTAACACTGAAGAGAGTTTTTCAGTCTCCCTTCCCTAATTCTGAGCATCATGGAGATTTTATCTAGGTCAGAGATTTTGACAAGTGGAGTTTGTAAAAAAGAGGCAGCTAGTTAGTTATCTAAGGAAAATGTCGCCTGGATTTGTCCCAGAGGCTGCCATTCAGCTCTATTTGAGTCTATCTATTGATCAACAAGACCTGTTGTTTTCCTCTTGGATTCACGTATCTAACACTGAGGAGAAGCCCTTGGGGAAACAATAGTCCCAGTCCAGATTGTCTATGAGTAAAGCTTTGGCAGTGACTTAATCAAGCCTGGCATCGAAATCCCCAGAAATCATCAGACGAGCCAATGAATACAAACACTATTTGAAAGACAGAAGTTAAATTGGGAACAGATAACTCTACAGCCTGTAAAATATCGTACTCCTAATACTGAACATGAGTAGTGTGTTCAGATCTTCCTTATCACTACTACATTTTTTTCCCCTAGAGTCAGAGGTGAATAGGGTTAAACCACAGATAAGATAAAATTCCTATTCTCAAAGTCATGTATCTTAGAACTGAAATAAAATTTATTCTAAGCAGGACTTCACATTTGGAAACCCCTCCTTCCAATTCTTGGGTAAAAACCTTACCTTAAGTTAGTTACATGTAAGTTTTGGCCACTCTACGAAGTCATTTACTTTTGTTAGTTTCAGGTAATTCTCTGAGATTTGGGTGCCTTTTCCTCTGAATTCATAAATATTATTTGCATATCATTATTTTCAAGTTGCTGAATAGGGGTCATCTTCAACAGGGCACAATTATTGGGAATGAGTTAGTTTGGCACCTTTTATGCTACTGCTCACATAATGGCCATCACTGAATAATGCTTCATGGTCAAGACTTGGATTATTATCAGACAGCCCTATAAGAATCAGCATTTAACATCATCTATCTTATGAATTCAGACTTATTTAAAATCACATTGCTATCTGAAGTTTGTATTAATTTTGAATTTCATTTCTTTAAGCTTTGAAGGTGCTAATGAGAAACTGTCATCTATCCCCACAGTACGACCCCACATAGCATGCAAAAACAGTTCTTAGAGTTTAGTCTGAGGAGGGACCACTGTCACCACTATTCTAATTGTAAAAGTTAGGAAAATCACATATCTTGCTTTCTTTGCCAGTGTCTTCCCTAAACAGCAGGGTCAATACAGTATCACTGGTTTTCCTTTTTTTAATGAGTTTGCCTATTTATTTATTTTTACTTATTTAATAAATTTATTAAATAAACTTATTTATTTAATATTTTGTTAGTTTTGGGTTTGTTTTGTTTTGTCTTGATGCACCAAGCTTTAGATGGGAAAAATTGTACCATTTTAATCAATATTCCTTAGTTGGTAGCATAACATCTGCACTGGTCCAAATAATGCCCCACTTCTAATTTTTGATTTTTATGCACTTTATCTCCCATTTCCAGTTCTTTCTCCCTCTTCCAACAAACATCCATTATCATATATCTAAGGTGAATGTTTCTAATCCATTCCCTTGCTGTTACTTACCTGTGTGAAATCCACAAACCATGAATAATAGTATTTATTGTTTGCTCTAAGATGTTATATTAAAATGTATCCCAGCACACATTGCCTTTGGCAACTTTTTTCCTCAATATCATTTAAAAAAAACAATCCAAGCATGTTGCTATTTATAAGTCAGCTTATTATTTTTAACTGCTATATTGCATTTCATCATACTTTTATCAATATATTCCTTCACTAATGGAATAGAGGCTGTTTCTTTTTTTTTTTTTTGCTATTGTAAATCGTTTCGAATATCTTCTTATATTCATGTGAAAGTCAAAGTGAAATAATTAGAAGTGAAGATACTTTGTTATTTCCAGATGCTATTATCATCTGTATAGAAAATCCAAAAGAATAAATGGATAAATTTAAATAAATAAAAATAATTTTTTAAAAAGTTGAACAGGCCATATGGATACAAGATTGATATGGTAAAAGCAGTAGTGATTGCATCCGCAATTCCTATTATAGTCTTTCTTTTCTGTCTTCAAATTACACTTCTTTTTCTTCTTCCTTCCAATTTTTCTATTATACTTTTCATTTCAAAATTCCTTCCTGATACACTTGAAAATAATACCTGAATCCAAATTTGACTTTGTCTACTGTCCAGCACAGCTATGGGCTATTTTTTAAATTAAAATGTTATAGTTTTCTTGGGGCCCCTGGCTGGCTCAGTCAGAAGAGCATGCGACTCTTGATCTTCGGGTCATGAGTTCGAGCCCCACACTGGGTGTAGATATTACTAAAAAAATAAATAATTTTTTTTAAATGTTATATTTTTCTCATTTAAGATCTCTGGGAAGTTTTGTCTATTCAATTATTTACTTGTTGCTAACACTTCGTGCTAATGTTCCATTGATTAGCTACCTCCTCTCATCTTTCTGAAATCATTAGTTTTATTGATTTATTTTTTAAAAGATTTTATTTATTTATTTGACAGAGAGACACAGAGAGAGCACAAGTAGGAAGAGCAGCAGGCAGAGGGAGAGGGAGAAGCAGGATCTCGTTGAGCAGGGAGCCCAACATGGGGCTCGATTCCAGGACCCTGGGATCATGACCTGAGCTGAGGGCAGCACCTAACCGACTGAGCCACCCAGGCACCCATAGTTTTATTTAGTTTGACTCCTGTTCTGGCTGCTCAGTCATATAATATCTTCTGTTTTTAATTTCTTTGGGCAGTGGTGTTTCTTGAATGTCTTTTTTTTTTTTTTAAGATTTTATTAATTTATTTCAGAGAGAGAGAGAGCATAAGCTGGGGGAAAAGGCAGAAGGAGAGTGAGAGGCAGACTCCCCGCTGAGCAGGGACTCCGGCGTGGGGCTCGATCCCAAGACCCTGGGATCATGACCTGAGTCAAAGGCAGACACTTAACCGACTAAGCCAGCCAGGCACCCCATTTCTTGGGTGTCTGATAGTTCTTTTCTTCATTAATGTTTACAGTTAAGAAATCCTTCAGTACCAAGACCTCACCTGTTTTCAGTTAAGTCCTAGACTGTCATTCTCTTCCTGTGTCAGATCTCATTTGCTTGCAGTTTCTCATGGGTCCTTAACAACACCTGCTATTCCAAGACATCCCCTTTTACCCATAGGCATTTGCACATTTTCCCTTTTCATCCTCTACTTATATTAATGTGGAGGAATGCGACAAATTGAACCATCTCCTAATTGTGTTAACAGTGGGGTGACTATATGGTTTATCATCAAACCATTCTGAGAGTTAAAGGTGACACTGTTAATGGTTAGGACTATCATGTGCTAACTTCAACATATGGTCTACTTTAACCTTCTTGGAAAAAGATTGGCTATTAAGTTTTAAATAAGTTTGTAAAAGCATAAATCATTCTATCTAATGACTTGTCATATAAATATCTATAATACATTTTAAAGTAATCTTTTATATAAAAATGTAAACTTACGGGGGTGCCTGGGCGGCTCAGTCGTTAAGCGTCTGCCTTCGGCTCAGGTCATGATCCCAGGGTCCTGGGATCGAGCCCCGCATTGGGCTCCCTGCTCGGCGGGAAGCCTGCTTCTCCCTCTCCCACTGCCCCCTGCTTGTGTTCCCTCTCTCGCTGTCTGTCTTTCTCTGTTAAATAAATAAATAAATAAATAAATAAATAAATAAATAAATAAGTAAACTTATGAAATATGATTTAATTTTAGTGAAACTATGTATTTGATGAAATTTAGAGATTTTGCCTTTTAACGTTTTTGCCTTCAAATGATAAATGATTGCAGTGTATCTATGGCATGAGGCTGTCATAAACTAGCACTGTACTTCAAAATTCCTCTCACATTAATTAAATCTACCGAGGAAAAGTTTTCTGTTTCCCAATGATTACCAGTGTTAGCTAATTTTCCTTGTATACCTGTTTGAGAAGAAGAAAACCAGAAATTGATATAAGGATTAAATCGGAAATGATTAATTGGGGTTCCAAAAAACTTCGTGTTCTCTAAGTAGACATTAGCCTTTGTTGTAAAATGCCAAATCTACACCTTTGATTCTGATTTAATGAAGGTTATGCACTGTGCTCTGAAGTTTGCTGTGGTAGACAGAATAATGGGCCACCAAAAATGTCTTTGCTCAAATCCCCAGAACCTGCGATTGTTACTTTACATGAAAAAAAGTGTTTTCCAGACTTTGAAAATGTTGAAATAGAAAAATAAGCATGGGTTATGTGGATAAGACCCCAAGGGTCCTTATAAGAGGGAGGCAGATGGGTCAGATTTGTCAAAGAAGGAGATATGACCATGGGAGCAGAGGTCAGAGAGGGACAGAGGATTTGAAAATGCTAAGCTGGGGGCCTTGAAGATGAAAAGAACCATTAGCCAAGGAATTCAGACATCCTCTAATAGATAGAAAAGGTAAGGAATAGTATTCTCCCCTGGAGCCTCCAAAAGGAATGAGGCCTTGCTGACGCCTTGAATTTAGAACTTCTGACATGCCAAATAAATATGTGTTGTTTTAAGACACTAAGTTTATGGTCATTTGTTACAGCAGCAACAAAAAACCAATACGTGTAGCTATCCTTGTGTTGCAGGGTTCTTATCTCAGTGGAAGAATGAATCCTGCAGACAAAAGGGTGAAGTGAGGTGAAAGTTTATTAAAGAAAGGTGAGAACAAAAAGGAAAGTTCTCTAGGGTAAGCGGGATACCAAATGGGTTAACACTGAGGGCTTTTATGGTCTTTTTTTTTATAGAAGACTGACCAGGGAACTTGGTAAATATCTTGTCAATAACATGTAAGACAAACATGGTGGATTTGTAAATATAATGAGAATATCCTATTTATATTTAGAACACACATGGTGGATTTGTTACCTTCCTTACTCTGTGGTTAATATCTCCTCTATAACATTTCCTCACATATGGGATTTCTGTGAGCCTGGTTAGTAGCCCCTGTGTGAGCCTAGTCACATAGCCCCCTATCTGTCTCTCCCTACCTATCCTTGCCTATCCCTTCCTCACTTGGAAAACTTTAATGGAATATATCCTCCTGGTGTTAGACACAAGTTCTGCTGAATTGGTTCCTTTGTTTCTGTCACCCAAAATGAAAGCATAGTATCTAATAGGGAGTTAAATATATATAAATTTACATTATAGAATAATATATAATTATATTTTATATATTATTTTATATTTATATATTTATTTTATATAGTTGTATATATTTATATAACATTTTATATATTATATTAAATGTATTTTATGTTATATTCTATATTTAATATAAATGTATAACATTTTATAAAAACATAATTATATATTAAATATAAATAGGTATAAATTCACAGAGTCGGGTGTATTTTGGCGAACTTGTTTTATGTCACTATAATTAAATTCAGACTAACCTGCGAAGCACCATTCATTCCAATGGCAGATAATTTTGTCTTCCCATTTCCACTCTTTGTTTTTGTATTAAATTTCAACAGGGTTTCAAGTACAGAGAACATATCGGGTATTGCTGTATCTCCCTAATTTGTTTCTAAATTCTCTACATCTTTTGTCTTCTAATGCTCTCAAGTCACCCCTCCATGCAGGTTCCTGAAGAGATTTTTATTCTCGTTTCCTCACTTGAGGTAGGGAAAACTGCTTTTTCTATCATCACAATTTCCTTTTCACTCACAGTTTACGGCACCAATTCAAAACTCTGATTCCCTTGGAATTTCCTCATAACACACAAAGCCACATTTTGAGAATTCCCAAAATCCTTTACTTTATTAAAATCAAGCTCTTGCTAATAAAGTGCTGTGAATTTTATTTTTACTTTCTATGCATTCAAAAAAAAATTCTACTTAGAAATTAGTATGTTCTCGCTGCTCTAAGCTGATCTCCATCCCTACTTGAGGTAATAAATGCCAGTGGGTGGAGGGTTAGGAACAAGCAAAGGTTACTTTCTCAAAAGATCCTGCTAGACTACATCTATTTCTTGGCTCACTCACCCCAAGAAAAAGTCTCAACACTGATGTGATGATGTTTCTCCTGGATGAATTCTCAGGGACTGAGGAGGACCACTGAGGACATGTCTCAGGGACCAGGAAGCTTCAGAGCCTTTTCTCTATCATCTCCTGTCCTGGGAAAGTCTCTGCTTAAGCAAGTTGGCTGTTTTTTTATAGTTTGAAGATATTTTCTTTTATTATAAGAGCTTTGTGAATCTATTTTTGTGCTTTACAAATAAATCTATCAGTGGAAAATTGCCTGTTTGTACAAAGTACTCATTGTCAGGTCTTAGCATCTAATGCCAAAACTCCCTACCACCAACACCATCACCATCAGCATCTCAGCATTTTATTTTTGCTTTTCAATATAACCAATTTCTGATTCCCAATTGTGTGACATAGTCTCTCTATTATAGACTCAGAGCCCTGGGAATGAGTTCTCTGGCATCCAACAGCTTTCTGTCAATCTGGAATAGTCATTATATATAAATCATGCTGGAGGCTTTCCCAGGAAGGTATGGATCCAATTACAGGGATTATAGAAAGACGAAGAGTATTTGTCTACAGAAATGGATGAAGCATTGCTGAAAGCCTTCTGAAATAAAAATCTCCACCAGTCCATTCTGTGTGGCTCAGTAGGATTAAGCTGTCACAAAAATGGGTAGGTAGTGAGAGAATAGCACAGAACAAAGAGGGAAGTTTTAGTCAGAAATGACACACTTAATCAGAGTCCAGGCTTGGGTAATGCCAAACATGGTAAAGCATGAGAGTGGAGGGTCTTGGTTTGCTCAGGGATGACACTAGATTACTCAGTATGTGATGGAGGGATTAATAAAAGGGAAAAACAAAGCCTTTCAGTGAAGGATGGAGAAGTCCCAAATTTCAGACATTTGGTTAGTTACTCTTCAAGCTTTATGGGTTTTAATACTATGTGCTCCCTTACAATAGTGGAAATTAAGTACACTGATGCTAAATTCTCAAAGTTTATCATAATGTGGAAATATTTTGTCATGAACCTTCTCTGGGGACTGGACGACAATATGGATTGAAACTAATATGGGTTAGTGTCAGGATCTCAGCTGAGCTGTCAGGTGTCAGAGTAGCTGATTAAAGAAACAAGCCCAATATGAAAGAGTTAATCACTTTAATCACTTACTGTAAAGGTATAAGAAAAGGTCTAAAACCAGAGAAAACTCTGGGTTTTCCTTTTCCATATTCCCCTATGGAATCAAGTACCAGGTCAGGGTCAGGTGAATCAGCACAGATGTGGGGTCATCTCACTGTAGAGGGACCCCCAAACAGAGACTCTGGCAGTTTTATGGACCGTGAGCTGAGAAGTAGGGGGAGGAGGGCTAGAAGTAGAAAAATACACGGTAATGGTCAGTGCTGCAAGTGTCTTCAAGGTCTTCTCCCTCTCTTCCTCAGGCCCATAGGAGATTTCAGCAGAGGGGCACGTGGGTGGCTCAGTCAGTTGACCGTCCAACTCTTAATTTCGGCTCAGGTTATGATCTCAGGGTCTTGAGATCGAGCCCTGCATTGGGCTCCGTGCTCAGCAGAGTGTCTGTTTGAGATTCCCTTTCTCCCTCTCCCTCTGCCACCGCCCCGCCCCCAGACTCTCTCTCAACAAAATAAATAAATCTACAAAAAAAAAAAAAAAGGGAGAGGTCAGCGGAGGCACCCAAACCAGATCCCTGCCCAAGGCCTCAGATAAAGAAACCTAGGAATGAAGTCCTCAAGACTAGAAAAGCAAATACAATTGGTCTTTGAACAACACAAATTTGAACTGCACAAGTCCACTTATATGCAGTTTTTTTTGTTGTTTTTTATAAACACACTGCAGTACTGTAAATGTATTTTCTCTTTCATGTAATTTTCTTTTTTTTTTTTAAAGATTTTATTTATTTATTTGACAGAGAGAGACACAGCGAGAGAGGGAATACAAGCAGGGGGAATGGGAGAGGGAGAAGCAGGCTCCCCGCCGAGCAGGGAGCCTGATGCGGGGCTCGATCCCAGGACCCCGGGATCATGACCTGAGCCGAAGGCAGACGCTTAACGACTGAGCCACCCAGGCACCCCTCTCTTTCATATAATTTTCTTAATAACATTTTGTTTTCTCTACTTTATTGTAATACAGTATATAATACATATACAAAGTGTGTGTTAATCTACCTTTCCTTATTAGGCTTCCAGTCAACAATAGGCTATTAGTAGTTAAGTCCTGGGGGAGTCAAAAGTCACACGCGGACTTCTGACTGTGTAGGGCATTGGTGACACAATGCGCATTGTTCAAGGGTTGCCTTATGTGTAAGAGCATGTCTGGCCAAGGGATCCTGTGTTTTTGATTGTATCTTCCTTGAGAGACTGCAAAGCACTGGCAGTCTGACCAAGCACAAAATCTGTGTAAGGAGGGTAGCTTTCCCCAGGAGGCCTGTGAGGTAAAGCCTTTGTAGTTGCCTGTGGTCAGACCTAAAAAATCACAGATAGGCTTTAGCCGGGAACAGGACTCCTCAAGTAGTAGGTGCCATTCAAACTACTTTAAATCATCCCTTTCAAGTCACTTAAAGTAAGTAATGTAAATAATTAGTAACTTCTAATTTTATTCCTTGTGGCTTAGCCTAGGAGTAGTCTACGGGCTAAGAAGGGTGACACTTAATGCTTATTTTGCGAAGTTACAAACTGTGGAGTCTATTCAGAGGTGTCTTTTGATAGGAAACATTTGAATGAAGAGAGACACCTAACACAAATGTTTTCCATATTTGGATTTAAGGAATTTTGTAAATACTACTTATAATGTTTCAAATTTATTTTGAGCTCCATGAAAACATGTATTTTTACATTTATTATTTCTGAAGCTGCCACCTCATTTCAAGCAACATTATAGGCAGCATGCGCATTGTTGTCTAAAGTATATGCAGGAAGGAACATTAAATATTAAATGAACATACGTATTGTCTGCATCTGCCTTTGTGTCATTCAGATGAACACCGTCCAAGGAAGATGGTCAAGGGCAATGGCTTATTAGTTTAGGCTACAGACTGTAAAGATTAGAACTGACAGAAACTGAAGTCTCAGTAAAGGACATTTTCTCTGTATAAAGTGTTGACTTCGATTGTGATTTAGCTGAAGGTTTTATTTAAACAGTGGGAATGAGAATTTCATAACCAAGGGCTTTTTACTTGCTTGTGGATCACCAGAACCCATTGTAGAAAAACTTTTGGGGAAAAACATTTTTAAAAAGTGGCATTTGCTAAAGACGGTACATTAGGAAGGAGCAAAGTTCATAGCTTTGTAAATATTTTAGGATTTGCATATCATTGATTTCTGTTGCAGATGGCCTTAGTTGCAACTTTTCAACTGTGCTGTTGAACCATAGGCAGCCACAGACAGTATGTAAATACATGGGTATGGCTGTGTTCCAGTAACAGTTTATTTACAAGAGCTCAGAGCTGGCTGGATTTAGACAACACACCTTAGCTGTCCAACACACTATCTAGATAAGACTGACTAGATTCCCACCCAAACCTCTGCCATTTCTTTCTAGATTATCCTAATTTTATTTGGTGGCCCTTGGAAATTTCCCCTGAGCCCTATTGATTCTAAGGAGGATGATTTGGAAAAGTACATTAATAAGTGTGATACATTAGAATTTAAAATTTTCAGAATCACAAAATTTTAATGAAAAATTGTTTAAGACCAAAAGTATTTCTAAGTCCCACATTTCACAGGTCTGAATTTGGAATTGATGGAAACAAAAACTTTCTGTATGGCTTTTTTCAGAAGAATAGAAGTTTGCCTGCAGTAGAGTTATATGTGTGTATTTCTTGCTTCCCTTGGATTGTGAGATTCTTAAAAGTGGATGTTTTTCTTCTTTTCCCAATGCCAAACATAATAGGTTATATAGAAAGTAGTTAGCTTAAGTATTTTCAAAAAATTGTATTCTTCCTTATTTTAAGGAATTTATCTGAATTATCAGGTGAACTTCTGATAATAAAAACAATTAAAATGGCTATGAAACCCCATTTCCTATTAAAGTCATTGACATTCAGAGGAAACATGGTTGCCTGGTTAATTAAATCATAAATACTTTAGAAGTATTCTGTGTCTAAAACATAGCCCAGAAATCATTGAAAAATAATTGTTTATATAGCCACTTACATGTCCCAAACTTACTGAATAAGAACTCCCAAGTTTTATTTTGCTTTCCTTTGAAAAGAGGTTGACTGCCAATTTAACTTCAGTGACCATATCCCAGCTTCTTCTCTTCTGATAAATTTTGCTCATGAGTAACTAGGAACTCAGGCTGATTGACAGATTTCCCCTTATTGAACATAGACTAGAGGCTCATGTCAATTTAGATCTTCTCCTCCAAACTTCAGGTTTTTATTGTGTACCTCTAGCACTCAGTGATTTATTTAAAACCAAAATAAATGGATTCCCAGAATTATCCATTTTCAGGTTACATAAGGTATGCTTTCATTTAAAAACAAGCAACCAAATAAAAAAGTAAACTTGAACAACAAAACCAAAATACAGTTCTCCCATTGAAGTACTTTTTATTTATTTTATTTTGTTGCAATCTCTATGTTTCTGTTGGGTAAGGGACAGCTTCATAGCTAGGTACAAAAAACAAAAAAAAATCAAACCAAATCATGAATTGGTTTTAAATATATACCAACATTTGGGGGGCCTGGCTGGCTGAGTTGATGGAGCATGCAGCTCTTGACCTCAGGGTCATGAGTTCAAGCCCTACATGAGGTGTAGAGATTACTTAAATACATACATACATATCAACATTCATTATTCTAAAAATTGAAATGTTTGAAAAACAAAATTAGACTGAAACTTCTATTTTAGGGTAAAGGAACAAGTTAGAAATCATCAACTATGAAAAATTTGTGGTGTAATTTCATTTATATCATCATCACACATTTATTATATACAAATGCATACACACACACATGCACTCACTAGCAATATATGCAGCTTTTCTGTGGATCAGTTGCCATCAACTGAAAAATTAAAAATATTCTGGCTTGCAGCAAGCACTATTAGTCAATCATTGAATATCCTTAAGCTTTAAGAGAAATGACTCTGAAATGTTAGTCAAGAGGAAGCATAATTTAGCTGAAATGAAGAGAAGGAGTTTTGTGTACTCTTTATAATTTTTTTCTTCTTAGAAACTATTGTTCAGGGAGCCAAGAAAGATACAAAGGGAGAGAACAGTCACAGTGGTAAAAGTGGGGGCTTCTGAATCCATTATGAAAGTGGGAGAATGGAGAAGTGCCCAGAGGTGATTAATGCCCCTACCTCTCTCCAGCAGAGCCCAGAAGACTAAGCTGGGAGTACGGTGCCTTTTGTTTTGCAGCCAGAACCAGGTATCCTCTCAGTGATGGGAAGGTGGGCTCTTACGACATGGGGTAGACAGCTTCTGTAATGACTCCCAACCATCCCTGCCTCCTTCTATTCATTCCCTGTGTAATCTATCCCATCCCTCTAGCTATATCTAGAGACTTTCTTCTGTCAATTAGAATTCAGCAAAAATGATGAGATTTCACATTAGATTAGGTTATGTTATAGACTGGGTATTTATGTCTCCCTAAAATCCCTAAAGTGGTGGTATTTGGAGGTGGGGCCTTTGGAAGATGATTTGTTTATGTGGGCATCAGCCCTTATAAAAGAGACCTAAGAGAGCATTCTCATCCCTTCTGCCCTGTCCATGTGAACTCTGCTGGACCACATCAAGAAGATGGCTGTCTACAAACCAGGAAGAGAACTGTCACCAGAATCTGAATCTGCTAATGCCCTGACCTTGGACTTCTCAGCCTCCAGCACTGTGACAAAGGAATGTTTGTCATATAAGCCACCTATCCTATGGTATTTTTTTATAGCAGCCCAAACAGACTAACAAGACTGTGGCTCTCTCACAGGGCGTCCTCTCTCACTTTCTCATTCACTCACTCTGAGGACAATAAGCTACCAAGTCACAAGAGGTCCTGTGGAGAGTCTCACACAACAAGGAACCAAGCACAGTCTTCGATAACAGCTCCCATGGACCTGAGGCCCTCAGTCCAGGAGCCCATGAGGAATTGCATCCTGTTAATCAGCACACGAGTGAGGCTGGAAGCAAATCCTCCCCGGGACAGTCATGTGACCATAGGAGCCACCTTCTGAGAGACCCTTACCAGCTAAGCCACAAGATCCCTTACCTACAGAGACTCTGTGAGATAAAAAATGCTATCATTAATACAGGACTTCAGTTTCATAGAGTTAGAGCGCAAACACTCAGTTAGACCAAGGACAAATACTGTTTGGCGTCCATTTGCTTGTGCCATGTGGTCCAGCAAAGTTCACCTAGACCAGCCGTAGAGAAGAAAGAGGTAAAATCATCTTCCTACTCTCATTTTTTAAAAAACCTTTTATTGGAGGTAATGCAAAAGAAAGAATGTAACTTTGGGTCAACAGTACATTTCACTGGATATTCTAACATACAAATATCTAACCCCTTCAATATAAAGAGTCTTTCGAATTTCACTTGCTGTAAGCTTCTTGTGTTTGGAAGACAGAAATGAGTGAGAATTGCTATTCTCCAAGAAGTACTACAAACTGAGAGTGGCTTGGTTTGAACAATCTCTTGCATTCAAGATGGAATTGCTCTTTGCGGGGAATTTCTGAGGAAGTGATAAATACATAATCCCTTATGTAACCTCATCTCATTTATTTGTCACTCTTAATGTTTCAGAGTAAACCTGTGGATCAACAAATTCCTCCTAGTCTCATTCAAAGTCTGTTTACAGGTATTTCAATATGATTAAAACTAGTTCACAGTTGATTTTTCCACATTTGAGTGATACAGAGCTGGTAGGCAGAGGCACATTGAAATCATAAATATATGACAGCTCAAAAATACTCCCCAATATACTTTGAGGGCCTGGGAGTGTGGTAGACATTGGAACTTTAGTGGTAAGCAAGACTGACACACTCTCTATCCTAACGGTCTTTTCCTTATTATTTAGTAAAAAAGAGCGTGCATTCTGACTCTCATTCTGTTTCTTGCACATATTATTATGACTTGGGGCAAGTTCTTTAAGCTTTCTAAGCTTTAATTTCTTCTTCTATAAAATGGGGATAATAAAAATATTTCTCCCGTGAAATTGTTAAAGAGAGATAACAACCGTAAAGTTCCTCATACAGGGATCATAGAAAGCCTTTAACAAAAGGTAAGTACTAGACTGTTGCTGTTCTTCTTATTGCTATCTGGATCACCAACATCATCATTGCTAGAGAAAGAGAAACATCTTTTCCCTGTTCCTAACTTCTAGAAAGAGGAGTTGTCCCAGAGTACGTTATATGTCTCTCTGATCTTTTTACTCTCTCCACCTTTGGGGAATCGGGATAATTTGTTGTTAGGTCACAAACTGTGACAAAAGGATACAAAATCCCTGGACCAGAGAAACAGACCACTGATGACAGAAGAACATCCAGGGCTGTCTCTTGCATCGACGACTCACACCTCAGTTCCCAAAGGACAATGTGAGAAGGCTGGGGGTTACCTGTGCATGCAGGTGCCTCATCCAAGGAGAGGAACCTTGATGTTAGGAGGCTGAGCTCGCATGGGGCTGCCAGGACATCTACTCTTCTCGGCTCTTCAGGGAGAATACTCATCACCCTGGAATGAAAGCAAATGTCTCTGGGAAGGGGAAGGGGGGTGCATTATAATTATTATCCTGGGATGTTTCTGTCTTTAAATTCCTCTGGATGAACCTCTGACTTCCACAGCTCTTTGCTATTCAAACGTGTTTGCTGAGAAGACCCTACCTCTGCAAATACATGAAAAACACATGGAGAGTTATTTCCCAACAGTTACCTATTGGTAAATTGGGGAAGAATAATTTACCATGTTGAATTCAGCTCTGCCCTTTTCCTCAGTGTCTTTTCCACTGTGAGCATTGAAGTTCTAGAGAAAACCCTGGTTGAGAGAATTAATAAGCATGCCTGATTCTGGGATTCAGGAGGCAACTCCAACTGGCTCTAACACAAAATGACGTCAGACACTTTCGTAAAGTTGAGGTATAAGGTTGATATTTTAGCCTTTCTTTCATGTCTCTGCTTTCTTACTCAAGTTTCTAGGACATTGTCAAGGACGAAGGATGCTAGCTTGTGGAGGATCCCTAAGAGATTGTACCAAATACCAGTATGTTTCTATATAATAGTTCACATTGTAGCACCAAGTTACAGAGGCAATTAATTTTATTCAATATGATTTATTTTAAAAGACATGGTAGTATAATTTAGGTTAGAAAACACTCCATCCCAAAGTATGAGGATAAAAGGTTGTATCATGTAAATCAGTAAGTTGCAATGGGTTTAAAAATGTTTGCTTACGTGTTATTTTGATTAATTTCCAAAGGCTGCTAATTTTAAAAAAGGCTTTCGTATCGGATAACCCTCATATTAATGTTTAAATCCATTTCACTTTCTTAACTAACTTTTTTCTAGTCATAGAGCATTTGCTTTAATAATAAGCATTTAAGTTGAGCTTGGGAAGGGCTCTCTGAATGTGTGATCATTAAGCTGAAGCATGAGGAATAACTAGGAATTACCAAACTGGTAGGGGTGGAGTGAGAAGAGGGTTTTAAGCAGAAAGAAGAGCAAAGGTTTAAGCCCTAAAGTGGGAAAGGACTTGGACCCAACGTGAAAAAAGGCTCATGTGACAGACCTTGGGACGGAGGGAGCAGCTAGTGGGCATCACAATGAGGTGAGAGAAGCAAACAAGAGCCAGGTACTGCAAGGGCTCAGAGTTCAGGTGGAGAACAATGCTCTTTATCTTAAGAACCATTAAAATGTATGGTGATTAACATAACATAATAAAATAAAATTAAAATAAAAAGAACCATTAAAATGTCAGAAAGAGGACTCTGTGATTATTAGATAATGGATTACAAGACAACAGGAATTGGTGAGCCCAGTTAGCAAGTGATGGCAGGTGTCCGAGCAGGAAGTTAAATTGGCCTGGGCAGAGTATTTGCCAGTAGAGACAGAAAAGCAAGTAGATTCCAGATATATTTAGGAAGAAGGACTGTATTTATTTTTATTGTCCAAATTGAATCCTGTGTCTTACATACCTAAGAAGCACCAGGAAATATTCACAGTCAAGTAAACCCATCACCCACAGAACACTTTTTTTATTTACCTAGTCCGCTGCTTTTTTAGAAAGCCAAGAAGAGACTGCATAAAACATTATTTCTCGAGGAAAACATAAGCTTACACCAAATCACACAAAACAGGTAACTAATTAAGAAACGATTATTTAGACAATTATTGTAAATCTACACTTTTCCTGGTTAACAGTCAGATGTGGAAGACCGTGTATTTATTTTGATATGGATAATGTTTCCTGTGGGGAAAACAATAAAAGAAGTGTCTGGAAGTCGTTAAGTTGGATACCATTCGATGCTATAAGAGACTCCATTTTAACAATGCAAATGATATCCAGATGACTCCTCCATTAGTTAACAGCTGTCGGGAAAGGGCCTAAGACTTTCCTTCTAGCACTGAGTCCAATTAAGTTGTAAAATCCTAACTTACTAAATTAGTCTATGGCCCACTGTTGAAGAGTTTTAAATAATTACTCATTCCTCATGGAGAAGCTTGATTTTTAGAGACAGTGAGTTGTTTAATTTTGTGGCATTCATCCTTGTACTCAGAGCTCCTACAAGGAGCTTTGTGGTTGTGATAAATCCATTATAAATTGGTTCTGTGAAGACAAGTCTTAATAATTCCTCTGAAGCTCCCGGGATTCATGTCTATAGCTTGAGGAAATGACCAGAAGTTGGGGCTTGGGATAATAAGATTTTAGTGAAAAGGGTTGTGAAATGATCCATTTATATATTATTTAATCAAGAACTCTTACTGAGTATCCACTGTGTGCCTGGCATTTTGCTAGGAGCTGGGAATATAAGAAATTCAAGAAACTTACGGTTGTATGGATATGGATAGACATATTTTTAAAAATCATAATAATGGTGCTGGAACTAAATTAGAGGTGTGCTAATTGTACAATACTGGCACAAAGGAGGAAGTGGTCATGTATATCTCAGGTGGAAAAAAGTACTTCTGCAAGGCTCTAATGTGAGCTGAGTATTAAATTGAGTGGATATTCATTAAATATGAAAGGGAGTCAGAATGCATTCAAAACAGAGGGATCAGCATATGCATAAACCAGTGTATACTTTTGAAGGGAAATGCAATTTTGGCTGGATTATAAAGTATACAAAAACTACAGCAATAGTTAGAGCTAGGAGTAAGCAGAGACAAAATCAGAAAGTATTGGAAACCATGCTGCCAATCCAGAGCTGGGTGAATGGAGCCACTGATGGAATACACCCAAATCCTATGTTCTTAAAAGGCCAAAGGATGCCAAACGAAATGTATCTGCAGAACTACATGGACGAAGAGACTTAAACTCCTAACTGTTCCAAAGTAAAAAATAATTTAATAAACAATTTCAGTTAGGGGAGTGACATGGTCAGATATAGTTTTAAAAGAATCACCCTAGCAGCACCTGTGTGGCTCAGTCAATTAAGCGTCCAACTCTTGGTCAGGTCATGATCTCAGGGTCCTGGGATGAGCCCTGGGTCAGGTTCCCTGCTAAGCAGAGAGTCTGCTTCTCTTTTTCCCTGCCCTGCTGCTCCTCTTCCTTGCTCATGCTCTCTCTCTTTCAAATAAATAAATAAAATAAAAAATAAAATAAATAAAATAAAATATCACCCTGGTTGTAGAGTAAGGAAAGAAGTGAAATGATGCATCCATGGAGGAAGAAAGACCACATCCTATATGGTTACTAGAATATATATGTAATATACATTTTTTAATTTGAAGATGTAATTGGCTTTATTAAGTGATTCATGAATTGAGCAGCATCCCATCTAGGAAGTAGAAAGATACTCTAGAATATTTTTTGAATTAGTACATATCATAATATGTTACTATAATAATTTAGAAAAGATAAAGTGGTAAATTGGACTGGAGTAGATCAACAGATAAAAAATTAAGTAGATACACTCAAGACCTATTTAAAAGATAAAAGAATTTGGTCATGACATGGTGGGATGTTGTGGTGAGGAAAGAGGAAAATTAAAGATAACTCCCTGATTTATGGCTCGAATTCTAGTCTGATGTAGGTTTTTTATTTTATTTTTTTTGCTTAAATAAGCAAAATAAGATTAGAATATTTGAGAAAAAAGAACATTGCCAGAGGTTAGGTGATTGAAATCAATACCAAATATACTCAGATGAAGATTAGATTTTAATTAACTTCTTTTTTTTATTTTTAATGTTTAAATGTCATCTAGTGTCTCTAGAGAGTTGTATCTAGGGGTGTGGCATACAGAAGAGAGTGCTAAATGGGGAACTTGAATTTGGAATTAGTGACATGAAAACTGGTTAAGCCATGAAAGTGGATGAGCTTCTCCTGGCACTTTAACAGAGTTCCACCATAAAAGAGCTTAGTAGGGTCTCCCATCCAAGTACTAACCAGGCCCGACCCTGCTTAGCTTCCGAGATCAGATGAGATCGGGTGCGTTCAGGGTGGTATGAGGGAGACAAACCATAAGAGACGACTTACGTAAAGGAAAGAAACTGAGGCTTGCTGGAGGGGAAGTGGTGGGGAGGATGGGGTAACTGGGTGGTGGGCATGAAGGAGGGCATGTGATGGAATGAGCACTGGGTGTTGTATGCATCTGATGAATCACTGAACTCTACATCTGAAACTAATAATGCACTATATTGTTAATTGATTGAACTTAAAATAAAAAAAAAAGGAACCCCCCGCAAAAAAGAGCTTAGTAGGGAACCTTAAGTAACAAAAAAGTTAAAGAGATCTGGAGAGGAAGAACTGACACAGAGCCAAGGAAACATGGTTCATTGAAATGGTGGCAAGCCAAGACCATAAGGAGGCCAAGAGACAACAGTTTCTACTAAAAAGAGTTTTCATAGTATCAAATGTTGGATTGAAATGTGTTTCTCACACTTGGTAACAAGAAGGTATGGAAGACTCTAGCAAGCTTAGTTTTCAGCAAGTGGGAGGGAAGTAAATTCAAATGTGAATGGTAGGTGTGAAAAAAGTGTATGGTAAATATCAACATCTCATGCAAGAAGTTTGGATGGACAGGGGAGAAGTTAAGACAGGAACAGGAAAGGGTATTAACAGAAGGCTTTGAAAAGATGAGATCATTGGTGGGAGGGAAGATTTACAAAAAGAAATCAAGATCACAGATGTGCCAAGATCTGTATTCCACTATTCACTTAAAAAAAAAAAATAAATCCCATCATCCCATCTGTTCCTCTTAAGAAGCTATAACCACTGCAAACTATTCGTTGTGAGATCCACTGAATCTCAAAGCCACTTTGTGGAGACTCTTCTACCATCATCCCAGCACCAAAAAGGCATTCAAATAACTGGGAGCGGGTAGGAGGCTTTTTAAAAAGTTGATTAATGTATATACTACAGTACCTAGAAGAACAATGCCAAAGTTTACATAGTTTAGATCAGCACTGAATGTACACAGCTAATGATTAGAAAGTCAGATTTTAATTAGAATCCTCATGGATTTGTGAAAATTCTTAATTATTGTTGCTGTTTTATCCTTAACTAAATTTCACTCTATTCCAGCAAAATAGATCCTCAGTCTCCCCGTGGAATGCATGTAACCCATGCAATTCATTATAAAACAGTTTCTCACTGAGAGCTTAGAAGTGTCAGAATTTATGAACATCCAAGCCCATTTGATTTGATTTTATCTCTGGAGCATGTTTACTAATGCACAAATATTATTCATTAATGTGCTAAGGGGTGTTCACTAAAGCTGAGCTGTGGAATTACCTTGACTTTAGGAGAAAAGTCGTCCCTCTTCTCAGGCAAAGAATGCTGATGAGGAAAAGTCCTCCAAAGAATTTTAACAGTATAGAGCAGCCCCAGTAAATAAAACACACTATCCCGTTTTTGTTAATGTGCACAAGAAAAGCATTAAATCTATATATTTCCCATCTATCTGTTGAGGAGGTTTTATCTCCAAGGGAAATGGTGGAGACATTCAAGAGCGAGTCTGCAGAATGGTTAACTTTTAAATTCCTGTTGTTCTTTGTTTCTGTCGTGGAGAAAAGATGAAGTATCCAGCCTACTCTTTGGCAGTATGAACACTAATCTCATCATGTTGTTTGGTGCTCAGGAAATAACCATTTCTTCCTTTGTAGGAAGATACCATTCATTTCTCATGTAAGAGAAGCCCAGAATTTGTCAGGTTAGGGCTGGTGTAGCTGGTCCCTGTCATTGGGGACACAAGGTCCTTTACCCCAGCTCTGCCCCCCTGAGAATGTTGTCTTACGCCTGCTGGCTCAGAAGAGCTGCCTGTATTCCATCCATCGTTATTTACATTCCAAGTAAATTCCAGAAGGAGAAAGATGGGGAGATGAGATGTGTAACTTCTCCCTTTTCAATTTATAGTTTACTAAAATATCACATAGTGGATAAACATGCTCAAATCATAAAGTGCAGCTTAATAAATGCACACAAAGTAAAGAAACCTTGTAATCAACACCCAGATTAAGATATGGAATACTACCAACTAGAAGCCCCCCTCATGTCCTTTCCTACCATTATTCCCCTTCAATGGTAACTATTATTCTGTATTTTAACAACATAAATTAATTTTGCCTGCTTTTGAAACTTTTATAAATGCAATCCTAGATTATGTTTCTTTATATCCACTTTTTTTCTCACTATTACATTTGTAAGATGTATGTATTGTTGGCTCTAGCAATAGTTTGTTTTTTTCTCACTAATACATAACATAAGAATTAAGTTTCAATAAGTTTTATTGTTGACAAACAATGAGTAATTATTATAATGAGTGCTGTTAATAAACATTATTTTATGTATTTTTTAATGAACATATGCATGCATTTTTCTATTGAGTATATTCTTAGGAGTAGGAAGGTCATTTTATAACGTACCTATGATCAGCTTTAGGAGAGAATACTGCACAATTTCAAAAGATGCTGAACCAACAAATTACATCACCTCCATCTGTGTATGGGAATTTCAGTTTTTCCACAGGCTCAACAACACTTCATTATGTCTGTCTCTGTGATGTTTAGCAATTCTAATAGGTATTGGCCTCTACTGTTAATTTATACTTTTCTGATGTCTAAGGCTGAGCATTTTCATATACTTAAAAGTCATGTAAATATCTTCCTTTGAAAAGTGTCTGTTAAAGTTTTTGCCAGTTTTTCTTTCGACAGTCTATACTTACCCTGTAGATTTGTAAAAGTTTTTTAAAATATACTGTATATGAATCCATTGTGACATATATATATTGAAAATATCCACTGTCATTCTGGCTTGCATTTTCATTCTCTTAATGTTGTCTTTTACGAACATAAGCTCTTAGTTTTAGTAAAGTTCACTTAATATTTTTTCAATATAGTTAGCACTCCTTGTGTGCCATTTAAGACATTTTTACTTCCTTCAGACACAGGATGATATTATCCTGTTTCTATCTAAATAGTTCATTGTTTTACCACTTATGTTTAGATCTACATTTCAACTAGAGCTGATATTCTTTTTTTTTTTTTTTAATCTTTTTTTGGATGAGGGGAGGGGCAAAGGGAGAGGGGGAGAGAGAATCTTAAGCAGGCTCCACACCCCGCACAGAGCCCGAGGCAGGGATTGATCTCAGGACGCTGAGATCATGACCTGAGCCAAAATCAAGAGTCAGAGCTTAACCGACTGAACCACCCAGGCGCCCCAAACTGGAACTGATTTTCAAATATGGTGTGTGATAGGGGTAAGGATTTACTTTTTTGTTTTTTCCACACGGGAATCCTTTGTTGAAAGGTCAGCGTCATCCCTATGCAATGCAGGCTTTTAATGCAAGTGACTTACAAATAACCTTATCTATGTGGATCTGGGTTAGTTTTCTCTCTCTCTCTCTTTGTGTGTCTTTGGTCTATTGGTTTTTTTATGTGCTAATATTATACTATCTTAATTAATGTAGCTTTATGGTACATCTTGATTTCTAGTAGCGTAAGTACTCCAGCTTTTTTCCTTTTCAAGTTTGTTGTAGCTGTTTCCAGCTCTTTATATTGTCACATATGTTTTAAATTAAGCTTGTCAATCAATTTCCAAGAAAATGATATAGGGATTTTGATTGACTGTATTGCATTTATAAATAAATCTGTGGGATATTGGCATCTTTACAATATTGAGCCTTCCAACCTGTAAACATGGCACTTCCTTTCATGTGATTTAGGTTTACTTCAATTAACCTTAGTTACATTTTTGGCTGCTTTTTTGTTGTTTTTATTGTTAGTTTGTTTCAGTGTAGGTGGTACATACTTTTCAATGGAAAATTAGTAGTTTTATCTATTTTGACACTATAAAGAGTATCATTTAAAATTAAATTTCCTGTACATAACTGATGTATAGCAATATAATTAATTCTCTATTTTGATAGTGTGTCTAATGACATTGCAATATTCTCAAACTGATTCATTTGGATTCCAATATGCATTATTATGTCATTTATAAACAATTACAGGTTTTATTTTGCATTCCAATTATTTGTTTCATATTCTATTTTTTTTTTTTTATCTTTCTTTACTGTATAGGCCTAAGATCTCAAAATCAAGGTGAAGAGGCATGCTGATAAACAAGTGTTCTTGACTTTTTCCCCATTTCATAGAAAAGCTGTTGATAGCTCACCTTTTTTTTTTCTAAAGATTTTATTTATTTATTTGAGAGAGAGAATGAGAGAGAGCACATGAGACGGGGGAGGGTCAGAGGGAGAAGCAGACTCCCCACCGAGCAGGGAGCCTGATGTGGGACTCGATCCAGGGACTCCAGGATCATGACCTGAGCCGAAGGCAGCCACTTAACCAACTGAGCCACCCAGGCGCCCCGATAGCTCACCTTTAAGTTTGAAGTTTGCTGTGGATTTTTCATAAGTCTTGTTAAACAGATTACAGAATTTTCTTTTTAATTTAATTTGATAAAAGTAGTTATGATTTGGTATTTAAATTTTTTAAAGACTATTGTTTACTTATTAAGATGATCATGTGATTTTCTGCTTTAATCGTTTACTATGATAAATCATACTGCTTACTTTTCTATTATTAAGCAAATCTAAAATTCTTCAAATTAAATTGTAGTCTTTGTAAGTCTCCAACTTATCCCTGGTTTCCTCTGTTCTCAAAATGCAACTTTTCAAGGGTCCGCACAGAGAGCTTACTGTTTAATAGAGCCCTCCCTTCTTTTTTTGTAGATCCTGAATTCCACTTTTTGTCTCCTTCATAAAAATAAAGATAAAGCTATTCTGTTTTAACAGTTTTCCATTTAACTTCTTAGCTCATTTCTCTGCCAGCAGATACCACATGGGGGAAATCACAGAATGTTGGACTCATTCTTTTTCTTCCTTTCTCACCAATGTTTTTTTTTTTTATTTTTTATTGTTATGTTAATCACCATACATTACATCATTAGTTTTTGATGTAATGTTCCATGATTCATTGTTTATGTATAACACCCAGTGCTCCATGCAGAACGTGCCCTCTTTAATACCTATCACCAGGCTAACCCATCCTCCCATCCCCCTTCCCTCTAGAACCCTCAGTTTGTTTTTCCGAGTCCATAGTCTCTCATGGTTTGTCTCCCCCTCTGATTTCCCCCCCTTCATTCTTACACTACTGCTATCTTCTTCTTTTTTTTTCTTAAATATATTGCATTATTTGTTTCAGAGGTACAGATCTGTGATTCAACAGGCTTGCAGAATTCACAGCGCTCACTATAGCACATACCCTCCCAATGTCCATCACCCAGCCACCCCATCCCTCCCACCCCCCCCACTCCAGCAACCCTCAGTTTGTTTCCTGAGATTAAGAATTCCTCTTATCAGTGAGGTCATATGATACATGTCTTTCTCTGTTTGACTTATTTCACTAAGCATAATATCCTCCAGTTCCATCCACGTCATTGCAAATGGCAAGATTTCGGGGGGGTTTTGATGGCTGCATAATATTCCATTGTATATATACCACATCTTCTTTATCCATTCATCTGTCAGTGGACATCTTGGCTCTTTCCACAGTTTGGCTATTGTGGACATTGCTGCTATAAACATTGGGGTGCACATACCCCTTCAGATCCCTACATTTGTATCTTTGTGGTAAATACCCAGTAGTGCAATTGCTGGATTGTATGGTAGCTCTATTTTCAACTTTTTGAGGAACTTCCATACTGTTTTCCAGAGTGGTTGCACCAGCTTGCAGGGGTGGAGCAAGATGGCGGAGGAGTAGGAGACCTGGATTTCGTCTGGTCTCAGGAATTCAGCTGGATAGGGATCAAACCATTCTGAACACCTACGAACTCAACAGGAGATCAAAGAAAAGGATAGCAACAACTCTCTGAACAGAAAAGTGACCACTTTCTGGAACGTAGGACATGCAAAGAAGTGAATCCGAGGCAATATTCAGGAGGATAGACGGTGGGGGAGGGGGCCTCCATCAGCCGCTTCTGGCAAGTGATAGAGCCCCGGAGCACAAAATCTCACCAATGTTTTTACTTCTCAGTTTTTGGCTTCCATGACAAACATAATCTTTAATTTTTGACTACAAAAAAATGCCATGAGATTGGCAAAAGTGCTGTTTCCCTTGCTTCTACCAGGGCTCTTATTTTTAACATCATCGCCAAGAAACATCAAATGCCCCTAGAGAGAAAGAGACTGACAAAATATTGACTCACTTCTCTGTGCTTCTTCTCTCTCTGGAATCTTGATTTTTCTAGCTCTGGTGGCTTTGGCAACTCACTTATGCCTTCAAACTTTATTTATATATATACATTTTTACTTTTTAAAATTCTGGTTTTTCCAACTGTTCCTGATGGGAAAATTGATGTACTACTATGTCTCCATAATCTGAAGACCTTGATATGGTGATTCCTTATTTACCCTATAAACGTCTTAATCTACATTCCAAGATTTTCCACCCCTTTTCACCATATCATCATCCTCTTTTCTAACAACTCTTTATTTTTTTAAATAATTTTGCCCTTTTTTGGCAGACATAGTTGTTTTATTAATATTTTTTAATTGAGGTTAATTACACAGAACATAAAATTTCCCATTTTAACCATTTTTAGTATACAGTTCTGTGGCACTTAAGTACATTCACATTGTTGTGCAACCATCATGAACATCAATTCCAGAACCTTTTCACTTTCCTGAACTGACACTGTACCAATTAAACATTAATTTTTTCAATCCCCTCTCCCCCAGCTCTGGGAAACCACTAATTTACTTTCTAACTCTCTGAACTTGACTACTGTAGGTACTTTATTTAAGTGGAATCAACAGTATCTGACCTTTTTTGGCTGACTTATTTCACTTAATGTCTTCAAGGTTAATCCTTGTTGTAGTATGTGTCAGATGTTTCTTTCTAAAGTGGGATAATAATCCATTGTATGTCTCTTAATTTTTGACTGGTAGTATATTCTGTCAGATATTAGGATAGCCACTTCAGTTCTCTTTTGGTTACTTCATCATGGAATATATTTTTCTATCTTTTCAATCTATGTGTGCCCTTTGATCTCAAGTGAATCTCTTGTAAACATTATACAACTGACTCTTTTACTTTTATATTCATTTTGCCAATCTATGCATTTTGACTGGGAGTTTAATCCATTTACACTTAGAGAAATTTCTGGTAGGAAGCATTTACTTTGCTAGCTTTTTTTTTTTTTTTAAATGTCTTACTGCTTTTTGTTTGTCATTTCATATTCTCATATTGCTTTTTTGTGTGTTTAGGTGATTCTTTTGTAGTGAGATTTTTTGATCACCTTCTCATTTATTTTGTGTATATTCTATAGATGTTTTCTTTGTGAGTACCATGGTGATTACTTATAACATCCAAAATTATGACAATCTCTCCTAAAATGATAACAAGTTAACTTCAAATGTATACAAAACTGTACTCTTTTACAACACAAAGATGCCTACTTTACATAGCTATGTCATAAATTATGTTTTACAAATTGGGTAATCATTAAGATAAACTTATAATTATTTTTCTGCATTTACATTTTAAATCCTGTAGCAAATAAAAAATGGAGTAAACAATCAAAATTGATAATAATAGTAATAATAATAACATGAGCTATCTGTTGGTACCTGCTATCTGGCACTCAGTTCTTTTAAAAATGGTAATTGATATTTTCATTCTAAGAGATAGGCCACTTTACTTAACCAACTTCAACTTCAGAAACCCATATTCTTCTATTGTTGACTTCTCAACCTTTTTGATTACCTCCCTATATAGACGAAAATCATTGTTCTCGGGATCCTTGTCAAGTTCTAATTACCTACCAAACACTCCAACTATTTTCACTAGTCTGGTGCCTGAATATACTACAGATATAAAATTCTTCCTATTATACCTGTCCTACTTGTGTCTATCGCAATACAAGTACTAAGTCTAGATTTACTTATTTGCATCTTCAATTTTCTTTAGTCTACTGTATTTCCTAGACTATTTTCTACTTTGTCCATTAGGATTTCTGAAATTGTACCACAAACCACATACCACATCCTAGATACCCAGGTAACTTAATTACTTTTCACTCGTTACCAATAAAAATCTAATTTTGCATTCATAAACTTCCCTCATTAATTCTTCACGAGATGATGTGAGGAAGACTGATTTAAAGAATCTGTTATACAATGAATATTGTTAGTATAATACAAATTATAAGAATAACCTAAATTAATCATACTATGACCAAAACCAATAAAACAACTAAATTCCAGATTTATTTTTATACTCTTGCTATTGACCTGTTTCTAGCAGTTTGCTCTGCCTCCTCATTTGAAGTTACAGCCTCAAGAAACCTAAATGAAGGGGCAACTGAGCATTCTGAATTAAGCATATAGGTAATTGTACATGCAGCTAACCACTTGTGCTGTTGATTGGGTAAGTGGCCAATCATGCTGATAATTGGATACATGCAAGCACAATTAAGCAATTATGAATGCAATAGCTTGCACAATACACTTTTTTAGACATCTAATTACGTTCACAAGTAATAGTAGGCTATGCAAATTTACTCCCTTTCTGGAAATAAAAGTGAACCTAGAAAAGAATATATTTTACTGAGCTTAGGGTCAATATTCTATTACAGTTAAGATTAATAAAGTAACAGGGTATTAGGCAACATTTGAATGTGAGGTGAGGCTGGATATACAGACAGATAGATGATATAGAGATAGGTAGATAAATAGATAGATGTATATATCCTCTGCCCAAAGAGATCAACAGTGCCAGAATGATAGTGAAGTGAGTCACTTAGAACTATGAATTCTATTTTTGTACTGTCTCTTCCCATTGTGGACACACACATACACACTCATACACACCTCAAGCAGATACATCCTAGGCAGCATCTCAGTAGTCTCTCCAAAACAAACTTGGCTTTTAAGATAGGATTTAACATTCAAAGTAAAGTAATGAGAACTGAATGGTAGATTAACGAGTTTTCCAGAAGAATCTCATTTTTTTAGTCTGAATTATAATTAAAAAAAAAAGAAAAAAGAAGATGCAATTGATCTTTGGAGAATAGGACTTTTCACATTTCATAAAAAGTGGAACACTTTAAGTCTAAATTGTTTTCTTAAACATCCTATTGGTTTTGAATTTGTGAGTTTTGAAGGCCAGAAAAATTGTTCAATATTATTCTAATATTGTGCCACTGCCCCTTAATAGGCTTTAAGAAAGGCTTTAAGGCTTTAAGAAACCACTTTCCTTCCTACCATTTCTTCATCTATAAAACATGAATTATGCTGTCTAACTTTCAAAGAATTTTAGAGGGTTAGAAGCAACATATATAAAGTCTAGCACAAAGCCTGGATATAATCATTACTTACTAAGTAGTGGTTATTATTCCTATTATTCTTTATTTTAGATATTTTTTCTTTTTCTTTATGCCCCCATTTCAATTTTCCACATAAGGAGAGAGTCTCTTCCAATTTATCTCCTCCCTGCTTCACCATCCCAAATGATGTCTCTCTCATACCATGTATTAGAAGGAAATAAAGCAATAACTCTGTGGTGGGCATACTTCTAAGACGGCTCTTAAGGATTCCCACCTTCTGGTATTCACTCCCCAGTGTTATCCTTTCCTCCTCTTTAGTGTAGGCAGGGACTAGTGACTGACTTTAGTGCATTGAATATGTCAAAGTTATGAGATGTCACTTTTTTAAAAGTTTTTATTTAAGTTCCAATTAGTTAATATACAACGTAATATTAGTTTCAGGTGCACAGTTAAATGATTCAACAAAGATGTCACTTTCTTGATGAGGCAACAAAAGACTATTGAATTCTTCTTGCCCCACTCTCTCTTCGGGCTTGCTCATTCTGATGAAATCAGTTGCCATTTTGAGATCTTCTATATGGAATCCCAAAGGGTAAGGAACTGAGGGACTCTTCTGACTAACAGCTCATGAGAAACAGAGCCCTCAGTTGAATAAACTGTGAAGAGCTAAACCCAGCCAGCAGTCACTTGACTAGTTTGGAAGTGAACTGAACCCCATTTGAACCTTAAGATGACTGCAGCCTCTGCTGACGCCTTGATTAACCTTGTAAGAGACACAGAGCCAGAGATCCGGAACCAGATTCCTGATGAAAAGAAACTGTGAGATAATAAATGTTACTAAGTTTTTGGGTAAGCCACTAAGTCTGGAGTAATTTGTTATGTAGCAATAGAAAACTCATGCAAACTTATCCACACCACACTTTTCTTTCCCAAACAGTTCTATTTGAATGATCCTTCTCCAGGGTATTTAAAAATACATTAGTTTCTGTGGTTAAAGACATGTCTTCTCATTTACAAATGCCTTCTGTAAGAAGTTTTTTCCTTTCCTAAATACAGTTATTTCCTCTCTACCTCCACATCCTAGAAAGAATAATCAGGCAGCAATTTTCTTCAGGCAGAAAAAAATATGTAATGCTGGAGTGGAAATCTAAAATACTGTATTTTATTTATTTTTATTATTTTTTTTTAAAGATTTTATTTATTTATTTTGACAGAGAGAGAGACAGCGAGAGAGGGAACACAAGCAGGGGGGAATGGAAGAGGGTGAAGCAGGCTTCCCGCCAAGCAGAGAGCCCGATGCAGGGCTCGATCCCAGGACCCTGGGATCATGACCTGAGCCGAAGGCAGACGCTTAACGACTGAGCCACCCAGGCGCCCCTAAAATACTGTATTTTAATAAATCAATTATATAATGTAGTAGTAAGAAAATGATCTTGAACATGTAGTTTTTTGAAAAGCAACCTGAGAAATACTAATAAGAATAAAATATTGTTCTGTTCCCAAGGAAGTTACAATCTAGTTTTAAAAAATAAGACCTACACAGATTTGAAGCCTACTAATACTCCAAGTTAATATATGATAAATAGGTTGCATAGACAGTAAGATGTCTGGAAATAAGTAGAAGAAAGTAGCTTCCCAGGGGGAGGCAGACCATGCTTAGTCCTTTGAAATGATTAAATTAGAAATTAGCCCAATTTCCAGTCTCTGCTTTACCAATTCTAGTGCCTCCCCTCCTTGATAATTTATTTTATTATCAATTATCTGCATTATCATGAATAACACTCATTTTACTTATAAATCTAGAAAATAGTACAAAAAGGTTAAATATTTGCCACAAGGCTAGTGGCAGTATTGAAATTAAAACCAAGGTTATAAAACTCTAAAAGTAGGTAAAGAAATATAGTCAACCAACTAAGTTTTAAAATAAGCTGAAAAAGAAACTAAACAACCAAAATGCATCTATCCTATTTCTTGTTTGCTACATAAACACAATGTCAAAAATCAAAATTTATATTAAAATAATTTTAGTTCAGTTTTCAATAAATTATTTTGTATCATGTTTCCATTTTAAACTCCTAGGAGACTTTTAGACTGCCTGGTTAAATAGATCTTTACGTAGTGGTACTGATGAGATGCTCTTAGTAAACTATTTCTTAACAGTTACAAAGGCATTGCATTCTAAGAGAAAATGATACCTGAAGAATGTAAAGAAGACAAAAAGGGGGGTGACTGAGTGGCTCAGTCAGTTGAACATCTGGCTTGTGATTTTGGCTCAGGTCATGATCTTGGGGTCCTGGGAAAGAGCTTAAAGATTCTCTCTCCTTCCCTCTGCCCCTCACCCCTGCTCATGCTTACTTGCTCTCTCTCAAATAATCTTAAAAAAAGAGAAGAAGACAAAAGTGGGTATGATGACAAGGAGTAAGAGAGTATGACATTTCAAATAAATATAAGTAATTAATAAAGGCAAATTTAGTGAAGAGATCAAGTACGAGAAAGACTTTGAAATGCCCACTGAATTTGGAAATTTGAAGCCTCTTTGTCCTTTTAGTGAGAGAACATTTAATAGAGTCATAGACAGAAGCTGGAATTTAATGGTTTGCAGAGTGAATAGGAGGTGAAAAAGGGATAACAATGAGAACAGATGAGTCTTTGACAAGTTTAGATGAAGAGCATGGAATAGACTCAGTTATTGGAGGAAGACTTTGGCTCAGGAAAGGACGATTTTTTTTTTAAGATTTATTCATTTATTTGAGAGAGAGAGAGAAAGTGGGGGGAGGGGGAAGGGCAGAGGGAGAGGCAGAGAGTCTCCAGAAGACTCCGTGCAGATCATGAAACCTGAGCCATGGAACTATGATCCCATGATCTGAGATCATGATCTGAGCCAAAACCAAGAGTCAGATGCTTAACTAATTAAGCCACCCAGGCACCCCAGAAAGGACAATTTTATAGGATGTTTACAAATTGGAATGAGAGAGAGTGATCTAAAGCAAGACCTAGGAAGTGGAGTCTGGTGCTCTACCCTAGAGAAGGTAGACTGCCTTCTAATGGGAGGGGAACAACTTCTGGGAATGGAGAAGTGTTATGAAGAGAAAAAATATAGACAACTATCTGTGAGAGGCTTTGTATTTGAGAAATATGGTATCTTTGACTCAGTTTTCTCTCTGCTGCGTAGAAGGAGGATGGGGAGATAGAAGTTAAGAACAGCAATGAAGAGATACTGGAGAAAATTGGCCAAAGACAAAGGGCTGGAGTATGGCCCAGAAGACACACACTGGATGGAGACCAGAAACATTGAGTGGTGCCAGTCAGCTTTTATACAATTTCTTCTATTGGTACTCAGCATCATTAATATTTTATTATAACTGGAAAAGGTGAACCTATTAATGCTTTTAATTTCTTGTTTCTATAGCTATATGTGACATTCAGGTCTTTTGTCTGGAAAAGTTTGCTAATCATTGGCCCAGAGAGAGCTCTGGAAAATCAAAGTCAGAAAATTAGCTGCATATTGGTCGCTGAGAAACTTCTTTTGATTAAAGTTATACCATTTCGATCATGTAAAATTAATTGGCTGTTTTTATCCTCTGTGGTATAAGCATAAGGTGATGTAGATACAGAAGTAATTAATTAGCAGGACCTAAAATACACGCTTTCTATGAATTCATTGGAAGATGATTTCTGTTTTGGTTTGGAGGTGAGTGGGTATAGTTATCATGTTAGACTGGACTTTTTCAGTTATGAAAACAATCACTCACCTTTACTTTTTGTCTTTCAGCCTCTCTATGATATTCAAATTATTTTTTGTGATGCATTATTTTAAATGAAGCAAATTTTTTTATTTAAAGGAAAGCCATTTTTTTGCATACAGCTGGTGATGAAAAGCATGCTTGCTAACTAATATTAATTTTTTCCTCCAAGAACTTGTCTCAAAGTTCAAGTGAAGTCAGAGGCTATTCTTGTAGTGCAAGACATTATGTGCAGAAAAAACATCTTGTACCTTGAGTCATAAAGTGGAGATTTGAGGCTCACATCTGACATTTACTAAAATTTTGGTTTGGGGCAAGTGGTTTAAACTCTCTGAGTCAGAATTTCCTTATCATAAAACAAGGATAAGTTCTATTATCCAGGAAGAATGTGTGAAAAAAATGATATAATATTTCTGAAAGTGTATGGTACAACATAAAGCATTCTAAGATACTGTTCTTTTATTTGAGAAGCCTTTCAGGAAAATTTCCAACTATAATTATATAAATCATTTTGTTTTCATACGTTTCTGCTAGCGTGGAGGCATTTGGTCCCAGATTATAGAAAAGTCAATGAAGACTGGTCAAGCCTAAAGTCATGTGAGACATAATATTCTGATTTTTTATTATATAGGACACTTTTAAAAGTTTGGAGAAGACAGAAGAGAAGAAATTAAAAAATAATTCATAGATCTGTAGACCTAACACTTAAAGATAATGTTTTTTTTTTTTTTAATCTCCCTTCCCATTTGCTATATTTTGGATTTTTCAGAGAAAGATGATAGATAGATGATAGACAAATAAATAATAGATTAGTGTGTATAGCTTGTATTATAAACAAGGGAAACATTTGTCTGTCTTACTTTAGCTTTCATAGACATGAGTTCAAAAGGTTCCATTTTGTGGACATCACTATTGTCATTTAATAGTATATTTCCATTTTTTTATAATTATGTATAATGTACATAAATCTTTGCTATATTTAGCATTTTCTTAATCCCTACAGGACCATTTCCTTAGGGTTGATTTACTGGAAAGGTTTACTTCTTCTTCTTCTTCTTCTTCTTCTTATTATTATTATTCAGAAAACTGCCTTCTTTATAAGGGCTCAGACTGTATCTTTCACCTTTGAGATTGCCCAGGTTACTTAACATAGTATTTCAGACAAAGTCGACACCTAATATTTGTGAGTGAATTGTTTGATAATCTCAAAAGCTCGTTCATTCTCTAAGTTGAAGATATTGGTGTCTTCCAATGGCTATGTAGAGAAATGGTGTCATGCAGCGCCTATAATGCTTTGTCATATGAGAGGGACATTTCAAGGCTAGTTGGGCAAATGATAATGTAGGCAGAGCACATCCACAAATTAGATAAACAGATGGGCTTTTATTGCCGGAAATAATTTGTTCTTGGAAGGAACATCTAACACTGGTGACTGTCATATTCTGATAGCAGAGTGACATTTGGTATTGGAGTCAGAACTGACCTGGCACATTTCTGAGGGATGGTATTTCTGAAGTAAATGGGTAACAATTATTTATTAAATAGTAAATTTAGTAAATTATCTCAAATTATATTGACTTAGTTATATTATTTATTCCTAAATATGTTATATTTTTATAAGCAATGAGTACTGGAATTCTCATTGGTGTTAAAACTGATCTTAGTTTATGGACAATTCGGTTATCACTTCAAATAAGTATAATCAGGAGCATTTCATTACAGTGAAACCCAAGGGCTGAAGCACAAATCTGATGTGGCTTCTTAATACTTACATGATAATAATAATAATAATAATAAAAAGAATGGTCTGCAATCCTCAAAAGTTCAGATAAGTGATACAATGTTATTTATATTTGTTTGTATTATGAACAATTTGCTGTAAAGAACTACTTCTCATGTATTTCATAGACTTCTTTTGTATCTTCCAGAGCCAGTGCTAATGTCATGAACAGATTCTCAATAACTGCTTGCTGATTGATTGTCGGAAGGATGGATGGATGGATGGATGGATGGATGGGTGGATGGATGGGTGGATGGATGGGTCGATAGAAAGAACAATAATTTCCCCATGTCTAGTTTATTGTCAAACTGGTTACATGTTTTCTTTAGTGCCTGAGCTTCCTTGAATTCTGATATCCTACTAATGAATAGATCATCCTGGGGCGCCTGGGTGGCTCAGTCGTTAAGTGTCTGCCTTCAGCTCAGGTCATGATCCCAGGGTCCTGGGATCGAGCCCCGCATCGGGCTCCCTGCTCAGCGGGAAGCCTGCTTCTCCCTCTCCCGCTCCCCCTGCTTGTGTTCCCTCTCTTGCTGTGTGTGTCTCTCTCTGTCAAATAAATAAATAAAATCTTTAAAAAAAAATGAATAGATCATTCTTTAATTTACTTCTTTATTCACTCAGTAGCTATGTTTTGGATGTCTACCATGTGCTCAACAGTGCAAATGGGTTCAACACAGCAATACCACCAAATTTCAATTGCTGCTCTAAAATTATAATCTGATAAAGACGTGGCATTGTGCCATTGAAGTCTTAGTGCTATCAAAGTATTTATCATGAATCCCTAATTTGGGAAGAGAATGGGGGCGAGGAAGAGTGAATGAGAGAGACAGACAAAGAGAAAGAATAAAGAATTGAATAAAGAGTGCCAGCTGTATGTCAGGCAATGTTGATAGATCTCAGAGTCGCAATAGTGAATAAAGAAAGGCACAGTCACTAGCCTTGCAGACTTCACCATTTAAAGGGCAAACCTTATACTCTGGTTGAGCTAAAAGATTGGTTCAGCTCAGTCAGGCAAGGAGTGGTGGGCTTCAGGGGATAGGACACTCGGATGTTGAAATGAATGGACTAGTGATTGATATAATTGGAAATCAATCTTTTCCATGTCCTCAATGAAACCTAATTGACCTGAAATAAATCAACCCAGAGTAAAGTCAGTTGAACATTTGAGTCAAGTGAGCATCTACAATATGCCTGACATTTTCTCAACACTATCTTTTTAACCCTTCTTGAAGTGACTGTACACTTTAATTTGCAGATGAGGAAGCTAAGTTAAGAAATAGGAAATTTTGGCAAAATCACACTACAACTATATGTTTTAGTAAGGATTCAAAAGGAGATTGCAAAGTTCTGGTCTTGGCATGTTTGCATTTTTAATAAACCTTTTAAACCAAAAGGAAAAGAGAAGATGCTGAAATGTCCTGACTAGGATCTTGCAATTCAACTTTTGATTACAAACACAAAATGGAATAAAATAAAGCAGTGAGGGTGCCTGGGTGGCTCAGTTGCTTAAGCAACTGCCTTCGGCTCAGGTCATGATCCCGGAGTCCCTGGATCGAGTCCCGCATCGGGCTCCCTGCTCGGCAGGAATTCTGCTTCTCCCTCTGACCCTCCCCCCTCTCATGTGCTCTCTCTCATTCTCTCTCTCTCAAATAAATAAATAAAATCCTAAAAAAAAAAACATATAAAATAAAGCAGTGAAAGTGAGAATTCAAGAGAAAATATAAATACATTTATAGTTTTAAGAAAGCATTTAATGTTTCTTTTAATATAAATGTCTGACCTGATTTTCTCAGCAAACTCTTCTCAGTTTCCTATTAAACATCCCATTCTCAGCATAACTCATTGCACGCCCTGTGCTTACTATAATTTATAGATGTCCATGGTTCCAGGAAGGGAATGACCTCTGTCAATACTATATAAATAAGACATAAGGCTGCTAGGATTTTCAAATCAAAGGAATGAAATTCTCTCAGGGTTTATGTAGAAAGAGTGACAGATTACAGATTTATTTATTAAAGCTAAAATAGTTTGAATAACATAAATGCTGCCAACATATTGTCTGTATACCAAAATCAGTGCCCAGAGTAAAATTGAAAAAAAAAAAAAAGCAGCACATATGAACATTATGAAGAAATATCTCTGCCAGTTTATGTTGGGGGAAAGTCAATAAAAGTTCAAACCATAATGTGCTACTAAATCTCAATTACTCTTTGTGGTACCATTAAAACTATTATGTAGTTTCATTTATTTGAGAAAATATATTGATGGTTCCTCTCTCAGTTCTGGTACTTACCTAGTAGGGTAGATATAGAATAGAAAACTTTGTAGGATATCAATTATTTCAAGGGTTTTGTTTAAGCATCTTTGCCTTCACCAAATGATGAATTTGTCAAGCATATAATAGGAACTTACAGCTTAGCCCTTTGTACAATAAAATGCCCAAGCTATGAACAAATCATAGAAGGTCAAACACAGCATGAATCAAATTAGTATAAAAGAGTAGGTGAACATTTAAGAACTATATATTAGCACAGTTCTTTCTTTCCAGCTGTGAGGGCCTAAAAGGAAAACGTTTTTCTGTGCTCACATGTCTGATACTAACTACCCAGAGTTAGCACAGACCCCACAGTTTAAAGGCTTTCGTCCCAAAGGACTGCCTCCACTTCGGATGCTAATCTCAAGTCTGGGCCTCCTATACTTCTGACTGATTGGTTATAAATAAGGGGTTCCCATGACCCTTTTCTAAGATTTCTAAGACGACTGAGCCACCCAGGCGCCCCAGAATGATCTATTCATTTCTGAGTGGCTCACAATATGACTGATTTATTGTAAAGGATACAACTCAGAAAGAGCCAAACGGAAGAGATGCATAGGGTAAGGCATGGAGGAAGCAATGTGACCCTTGTCTGCCTTCTCCAGGCAGCTGTTCTCCCAGCATTTAGATATGCTCACCAATCCTGAAGTTCTCCAAGCTCCCTGGTTTAGGGGTTTTATGGAGGTTCCACTATATAGGCATACTTGATTAAATCTTTGGCCATCGGTGATTAACTCAATCTCAGCTCTTCCTTCCTCCCCACCCTCCAGAGGTCAGGGAGTGGGGCTGAAAGTTCTAACCTCCAACATGGTTGGTTCCTCTGGAAACCGGTCTCCATTCTCCAACAGTCACCTAAACTCACATAAACTCAGGTGTGGTTGGAACAGGCTCATTATGAATAAGAAAAAATATTCTTCTCACCCCTATCACTCAGAAAATTCTAAGGATTTTAGGAGTTCTGTACCAGGAACCAGGGACAGAGGCCAAACAATTTCTTATTACTTCACAGAAATAATTCAATTTAATCATTAATGAATGGGTATTTGTGAATTCCAATAACCTGATTGTACATATAAATGAATATGAACTTCTGGATTTTTCTTTGAGTATGACTCAAAATATTGATGCCTTGCAATGAATATGAGGTTTTTATTTATTTATTTATTTATTTATTTAAAAGATTTTATTTTTTTTATTTGAGAGAGAGAGAGAGAGAATCTGGAGCAGACTCCCCAGTAAGCACAGAGTCTGACGAGGGGCTCAATATCAGGACCCGAGAGATTATGACTTGTGCTGGAACCAAGTCAGAGGTTAACCGAGTGCGCCACCCAGTGCCCCGGATGTGAGGTTTTTAAACTGAAGAAGGGAAGAAAAGTCCAGGCAGATAGAGCTAGGAAGAAGATGAATAAATGTTTGCATGGTTAAAAGGGTTTGTTTTATTGGATATGTATATCTTATATATATACAAAGAATAAAAGAAGAGGGAGATTCTCCAGGTCTTACCCTGCAGAGCTACTTACATGCCATATCAATAGAATGTCTATAGTATGGGTAAAAATTACCCATATGTTAATATGTATAAAGTCTGTGGGAGAGCAGGAAAAAAAGAGAAACATGTTCTTTAACCTTTGGAAATATGAAAAAAATATAAAAAAGTAAATAAAAAATGCAATATATACTCACATCATTGGAATCATTTAAGAACTGCCTTCATCTATCACACAGAATTATAATTTCTTTTTAAAAATCCAGGGAAACTGAAGTATCTTATAACACTCAGATTTCTTTCATTTGATATCAATCAGAAATGAAAACTTGAGTCAATGTATTTGTCTTCCACAAGTAGTTTTTTCAGTTTGCAGTTCTTTTTAAATTGGTCTTTTTAATTATCAATGTGTCATCCCTAACAGAAAATGGAAAGTAATTAAATAAAAATAAATACATTTCAGAGTTCACTGGAGAAAGAAAAGATGGCTATCTGTTTTCCTCTAACTCTTCCAATAGTTAATTATGTTAGTAATACATTTTCATTATATAAAAATTAGAAAATTTACATAAACTAAAAAAAGAATTGGGGCATTAATGTTCCTTTCCTAGAGGTAACTATTATTATCATTTAGTGAAGTTTCTCCCAGATTTTTAAATTACATATTATTAATTAAATATATGTTTTTATAAGATCAGGAAAGATATTTTTCCCCACTAAACCATATGTCAAGAACATGTTTTCATATTACAAAAGTACCCTCCCCTGTCACTTGTAACAATGTTTTATTAATCTGCTTGTGAATTAATAATGAGTTTTAACTGTTAAAATAAGAGATAGAAATTTAAATGCCCAGGAGGAGTCAAGCAGGTGACTTAAGTCCCTGAATGTCAGTAGGGGCCTGTACAACAGAGAACACAAGCCTAGTCTAATGGATTTTAACTTTAATTTAAAATTAAAACAGAAACAAACATCACAATGCCAGCCAAACCAAGCTCATCTCTAGGGGAATGTTGCCTGAGGACTGTTACTTCGTCCCCCTTTAAGGTGACTAATGAACTGGTTATGGAAATTTAGATGGATAAAAGACAGTTGAACAAAATTAAGCAGGTACAGAATGCCTAGATATCCTCTTTTACCCTATTTTACATAAGAGGCTAAAAGAGATTATTTCCTAAGAACTAAGACTGGTTTTAGCCTATTAGAAACTTACAGTTTTCAAAGTTGAATAATTACTACCAAAATGCATCTTTAAAAAAATAGTAACACAAAGTGCAAACTCTCTGGGGGATACATGCAAGCACACAACATAATAAAAATAGTTGTCGGGGCGCCTGGGTGGCTCAGTCGTTAAGCGTCTGCCTTCGGCTCAGGGAGTGATCCCAGGGTCCTGGGATCGAGCCCCGCATCCGGCTCCCTGCTTCACGGGAGGCCTGCTTCTCCCTCTCCTACTCCCCCTGCTTGTGTTCCCTCTCTCGCTGTCTCTCTCTCTCTCTGTCAAATAAATAAAAAAATCTTTAAAAAAAAAAAATAGTTGTCTCCAGGAAGAGAGGTGAGTAGCTAGGAGACATGCTCTTTGTTGTATACTATTATTTTGGATAATGAGTTTAACCATTCTGTTGGTCTAGATACAGGTTTGTCTAGCTGTCTACATATAGTTTTCTTTTTCTTTTTGCTGTTTAATATTTGTTATCAAGCTTTTGAAATCTGAGAATTCATAGCCTTCATTGATTTTGAAAACTTTTTAACTGTTGTACTAGTTTCTTAGGGCTGCCATAACAAATTACTACAAACCGGGCGGTTTAAAATGACAGAAATATATTTTCCCACATTTCTGGAAGCTGGAAGTCTAAAATCAACATATCAATAGATTGGTTTCTTTTGGAGGCTCTGAGGGAAAATCTGTTGAATGCCTCTCCTAGTTTCTGATAGAACATAGGAATTTTTGACGTTCTGTGGCTTGTAGACACATCACTCTGGTTTCTGCTTCTCTCTTCACAGGTCCTTCCCTTCTGTGGCTTCTTGTTTTCTGTCTCTTACAAGGACAGCCATCATGGGACTTATCCTAATCTAAAATGATCTTCTCTCAAGATCCTTATCTTCATGCCATCTGCAGAGATCCTTATTCCAAAGAAAGTCACATATTGAGATTCTGAGTGGACTTAACCTTGGGGACAGGGGACATCATTCAACTCAGTACAAGTATTATCTCTTCAAATATTATCTCTTTCTTATTCTATCCTTTTCCTCTGAAATTTCAATTAAATGAGTGCAAGGTCTTTTCATACCGTCTCTGAAGTCTCACAGTCGATCTCATAGTCTCCCTCTCTATGTTTTCACGTCTGTGATATACTCTGTAATTTGTTCATATATGTATTAGTTAGCTTTTACTACTGATCAAAATAGCCTGATCTTGGAATAATAATGTATTCAGCTCAAGTTTCTGTACCTTAGCAATTTGGTCTGGGCTCAGCTGGTTGGTACTTCTCATATGGGGTGGGCTCAGCTGATCATGGCTACGCTTGTTCATGTGGCTACAATCAATTGAAGGGTCAATTACTGCCGGCTGTTTCATAATAGCTATAGCTAGAACAGCTAGCATTACTGGGGCTTCTTCTCATTTTAGTCTCTCATTGTCCAGCATCTTAGCTTGGGTTTATACGTGTTTTGGAGGCAGGTTTCCAAGAGTATGAGCAGAAGAGTTCTAATGCTTTTTGAAAACTAGATTTGACACCAGCACAGTGTTGTTTCAGTTATATTCTATTGACTAAATCAAGTCACAGAGCCACTCTGGACTCTTTATACATTTTTAATTTTGATATCTTTATTTTTGTTTATAGAAGCACCACTAGAATATATTTTAAAATTATATAGAAATAGGGTCGTCTTTCTGTCTCATGTTTTATATTCCATTTTTAACACATTTATTGAGTTACATGAGACATATAACAAACTGCATGTATTTTAAATATACAATTCAATAATTTTTGACATAGGATACATTCATGAAACCATTATGACAATCAAAATAACAAATATATCCATCATTCCCAAAAGTCTCCTTGCATATTCTTGCAGTGCCTTCTTCCTACCCATCACTGTCTCCTTTGTCCTGTGCTCAGGCAACCAATGATTTACTTTTTATCACTGTAGATTGCTTTGTATTTTATCTAATTTTATGTAAATAAAATCATACAGTATGTACTCATTTTTTGTCTAAAATATTTCACCTAATATGATACTGAGATCCATCCAATTTGTTATGCATGCCATTTGCTTGCTCCTTTTTATTTCTTATTACTATATGAATATGTCAAAATTTATTTATACATTCACCTATTGATTGAATTCAAGTTGTTTCAAGTTTTTGGCTAGTACAGAGACTTTGGGGACTTTTTAATGTATGTTTGATGAAAATACTTTGTCAAAATGTTGATTACAAATCCTTGCTGTCATTGTTGTTCTTGCTGCTGCCGTTTTTCCAGTCTGTGGCTGTATTTTCATTATCTTAAAAGTAGCTTTTGATGATCATAAATTCTTAATTTTAGTGAAGTCTAATTTACCATTTTTTGCTTTTGTGGGTCATGGTTTTGGTGTCATAACTAAGATATATTTGCCTAACCCAAGGTCAAAAAATTTTATTATGCATTTCCATCCAGAAGTTTTATTATTTTAGGTTTAAAATTTAGCTCTATAATCCACTTTAAGTTAATTTTGTATATGGTTCAAGTTATGGAACAAATTTTATTTTTGATTATTGCAGGTGGATATATTATTTTGCCATCTGTTCCAAAGACTGTGCTTTTCCTATTGGATTGACTTAGCATCTTTGCTGAAAATCCATTGACCATTTAGGTATGAGTTTATTTCTGATCATTTCATTTTATTTTATGGTATCTTTAAATGTCTCTTGCCAATAGTAAACTGTATGGATTACTGCAGCTCCATAATAATGTCTTGAAATCTTTCATGCTGTTTTGGCTATTCTCAATTTATTTGAAATCCATTTAAATCTAAAATCAGTTTGTTAATTTCTACAATAAAACCGCTGGGACTTTGGTTAAAATGAGTTTGAATTTATCTTCAAATTTTGTGAGAATTGATATTGTAACAATATTATAGTTTCTGATTCAAAGACATACTGTAACTTTTAGTAATTTTGGTTTTCCTTAATCCTCTTAGTAATGTTTTCTGGGGCTTAGTGTATGGGACTTGAATATATTTTGCACAATTTTTCTCTAAATATTTCATCTTTGTTGCTAAATAAATGGTATTTTAAAATTTTTAATAATTATTGGTAGCATATAAAAATAGCATAGATTTTTGTATATTAACCTTGTAACCTACAACATGGCTGAACTTACTTATTAATTCCAGTAATCTTTTTGTTGATTCCATAGATTTTCAATGTGAATGATCATATCATCTACAAACAAAAAGATTTTTATATTTTCTATTCTAATGTGAATGCCTTTTATTTCTTATCCTACCTGATCCTACTGGTTAGAAATTCCAGTATAATATTTAATAAAACCGTTGAAAAAGAACATTTTTGCCTTGCTCCTAATCTCACGGGAAAATTACTTAGTTTTTCACTATTGTGATATTAGAAATAATTAGGGGTTCTGTTCATGTGCTTGCTTTGGTTTTGTTTTGTTTTTGTAGCTGTAATTTATCAACTTGAATAAGTTCCCTTTTATTCCTAGTTCTTTGCAAATTTAAAATTAGGAATATAGATGAATTTTGTCAAATTATGAAACGATTCCTTTTATTTCCAGTAATATTCTTTGTTTTGTTCTGAAATCTAATTTGTCTGATTTTAACATAACCACTCCAGCTTTCCTTTACTTACTGCTAATATGCGATATCTTTACCAATCCTTTTACTTTTAACCTATTTTGTTTTCACATTTTTAAAAAAGATTTTATTTATTTATTTGACACAGAGAGAAAGAGAAACAGAGAATAGCAGAGGGAGAGGGAGAAACAGACTCCACGCTGAACAGGCAGCCCGACATGGGGTGCAATCCCAGGATCATGACCTGAGCCGAAGGCAGACACTCAACCGACTGAGCCACTCAGGTGTCCCTGTTTTTACATTTAAAATAAGTCTTTGGTGGGGCGCCTGGGTGGCTCAGTTGGTTAAGCAACTGCCTTCGGCTCAGGTCAGGATCCGGGAGTCCCGGGATCGAGTCCCACATCAGGCTCCCTGCTCAGCAGGGAGTCTGCTTCTCCCTCTGACCCTCCTCCCTCTCATGCTCTCTGTCTCTCATTCTCTCTCTCGCAAATAAAAAAAAAAATAAATAAATAAAATAAGTCTTCGGTAGGTAACATTGAGTTGGCCTCCTTTATTTATCCAATCTGCAATGTCTACCTTAAAAAAAAAAAGATTTTTATTTATTTATTTGAGAGAGATAGAGAACATGAAGCGGGGAGGGGCAGAGGGAGAGGAGAGAGAGAATCTCAAGCAGACTCCATGCTTAGTGGGGAGCCCAGTGTGGGGCTTGATCTCACCACCCTGAGATCACAACCTGAACCGAAATCAAGAGTCAGATGCTTAACCAACTGAGCCACCCAGGTGCCCCTGACAATATTTACCTCTTAATTGAAGTATTAAGATGTATTACATTTTATGCAGTTATTGATATAACTGATTTTAAAATTACCATGTTACTACTTATTTTCCATAGGTTCTGTTTTTTTTATCATCATTTTTTAAATTATTTTTTTATCATGTATTTTATCATCCATATTTTGGAATAATTAAATATTTTTTATGATTCTATTTATTCTTCTTTGTTAGTTTACTAGGTATAACTTTATTTCACTTCAGTGTTATGCTGGGTTTTATAGTATACATCTTTAACTTCTCATCATCTACTTTCAAGCTATATTATACTATTTTATGTATAGTGTAAGAACCTAAGAAGTGTATACTTGTATTTCTTCTCTCATAAACTTTATGCTATTGTTGCTATATAATTTATTTCTGCATATGTTATAAAACCCGATTTATATTGATATAAATTTTGTTTAAATTGCCAGTTCTGGAGCACCTAGGTGGCTCAGTTTGTTAAGTGCCTGACTTTTGGTTTCAGCTCAGGTCATGATCTCATGGGTTGTGAGATCCAGCCTAGCACTGGGCTCTGTGCTCAGTGGGAAGTCTGCTTAAAGATTCTCTCTCTCTCTCTGTGCCCCTCCCCCTACTTGTGGGTCCACCCTCTCTCTCTCAAATAAATAAATAAATAAATCTTTAAAAAATAAGTAAATAAATTGTCAGTTCTTTTAAAGGCACTTATATAACTAAAAATAAAAAGAAAGTCTTTTATATTTATTCACATAACTACCAGTGACAGTGCTTTTAAATTCTTTTTGTAGATCCAGATTTCCATCCAATGCCATTTTCCTTCTCCCTGAATTCTTTTCTTTTCTTTTTTTTTTAAGATTTTTTTAAAATTTATTTAAATTTTGGCAAGCTTGGCAAGCTTCCTGCCAAGCAGGGAGCCGAAGGCAGACACTTAATGACTGAGCCACCCAGGTGCCCCCTGAATTATTTTCTTTAATATTATCTTTTTGTGAAAGTCGACTGGTAATGAATTATTTAATCCACTAATAAATAAAATAAATATAAGATTTCATATTTCTGTTAAAGTCTTTACTTCATCTTAGTTTTTGAAAGGTGTTTTCATGGTATAGAATTTTAGGTTAATAGGGATTTCTCCAACACAAACCCCCGCCTTGAATTTTAAAAATATTGTTCCACGATTTCCTGGTTTGTGTTTTCTCCCAAAGGAAATTAGTTTCCATTCTTATCTTTGTCTTCTCCATATAATGGGTCTTTTACTCCAGCTGTTTTTAAGACTTTCTTTTTATCACTGTTTTTAAACAATTTGATTATGATGTAACTTCACATCATACATTGTTTTTTGGGCAGTCATTTATTTCTCCCATTATAAATTTAATAATACGACCATCCATCCACCCACCCATCCATCCATTTATCTATTCACTAACAACCAGCATTTATTAAGTATCTCCCCTATATCTAGCTCTGTGTTAGTTAGTAATAATAAGAGACAAATAATTGTCTTCTACTATACTTCTTTATGGGGAAGGCAGATTCTTAAAACATGTACACATAATCATGTGTTGTCAGAACAAATATAGAAAAATGTGGTATTTAGTAGAATCACCAAGGGGGGGATGATCAATTCCACTTAGTTTACCCTGTAGTACAAAAAAAGAGGAAATAAATATTTGTAACTCTTTCAAAATCATTAATTCCTTTCACTCTCTCTGAAATTATATCTGTGGTTATGAGAGGGTATGAATTGATCCTGGACATATTTTTTAAATGGGAAAATACCTACACAAGTAAAAATTTAATGAAAAAGTAACTAAAATTTTAAAAGTTGCACCATAACAGCATTATTCTTCATTCCAGAGTATATGTTGAACACCAGTGATGTACAAGGCACACTTTCAGTCACTGAATTTTGTGACTAAAAATAATGCATTGATAGTTTTGAACTTGACCCTTTTTTTTTTTAAGATTTTATTTATTCATTTGTCAGAGAGAGAGAGAGAAAGCAAGAGAGTGGCAGGCAGAGGGAGAAGCAGGCTCCCTGCTGAGCAGAGAGCCCAACGTGGGGCTTGGTCCCAGGACTCTGGGATCATGATCTGAGCCGAAGGCAGCCGTTCAACTGACTGAGCCACCCAGGCGTCCCGAACTTGACCCTTTTTTTAGAATATGTTGTAGGTTATTATTTATAAAACTTTGAACTTTCCATGTTAAATTTTAAATTATTGGAAGGCACAATCATTATAAATGTAAAACTTTATAGGATTATACTCTATGATGTCAATATAGAAACAACTATAGTTTATCACATAAATCGAGAAGAGCTCTAAAAATGTCTCATAGGACTTTCACCAAAAAAGGTGCATCTATGTTTAGCAATTGAGTATTAATCTTTAAAACATATATCTGTGTATATATATGTCATAGAGATCTATTCATCTCTGTATCTACCTACCCCTCTATCCACTTATAACTCTCTATCCATCAAGAAAGCTTATTTTTAAAATCACGAAGGAACTTTGTTTTTTTGAGATATGAAACTTGTGCTCAGGGATAAAACAAAAGGAACCTAGCAATTTAACTGGGCACATTGGTCATGGGCCAACACTTTGGATTTCCACAAATTATGGGATCCAGAACTACTGACTTCTGTTCTAAAGGATATTATTTTGCATACCATGTATGTCAGAATATAGCATACATGGCCATATAATGTAAAAAGACAATGCAACCAACTAAGTGTCATACCAACTAAAATACCAAATAAATTTTGAACAGTGAGAAAAATAAATAAAATAAAACTACTGACTTGATATTTATGAGTAGCTTACAGAATTTGTTTTAATTGTCCCATTACAAAATTTGTAAATTTTTGGCCATGCATTGAGAATTTTGGATGTTTATTTACATTAAGATTACTGAGAAAATATATCATGTCATCCAATTACAGTACAAAAATGTACTTACCAGTGTTGCAATTTTGACTCTAATGGCTGGTACTTAATAGTCAAACAGTAATTGATTGTTTAAATAAAATTTTTTACTACACTGACCAACCCAAATCCTACGCATATTCTCAAACTAGTTTATTAAGTTAGACAGAACAAAAATTAGTATGTTTAAAGTGTGGCCATGAAAACATCAGAAAGTTCAAGGATTTAAATTTCATTCACATTTAGTGAATATTTTCTACGTATAAGGCATGATATTAGGTGATGTAAATAAAAACATAATATAAGCCTTGTTTCATGGAGAATCAAATATGATAACTATGTTAAATACAAATGAAAGAAAAGAGGTATGAGACAAAGAGATAGTACAGACGAGGGAGTGATTAACTGTTCTTGAGAGCAGTCTGCAGAAGAAATCTTGCTTAAACTGGAATTTTGATTATAACTAGAGAATTTTCAGGTAAATGGCGGTGGTGAAAACCGGGTGTTGACCACAGAGAAAAGTAGAATAGCCATTCAGGAAACCATATGTTGTACAATAACCTGGAATGCAAAATGCAGATTTAAAGTGAAGGTATGTGTATGTTTCTTACTGTGTGTGATGGTGATGGCAGGAGAGGGGAGATGAGTCTGGAATGTAGACATGATCTGATTCTACAGGATCTTGTGACCTGTGCTAATACTAACATCGTGCAGATAATGGCAAGCCACTGAGAAATAGTTAAAGCTAGAAATCGAGGTAAAACCAGTCACACAAGCGCGCACCTCACACACACTTTAAAAACGTTATTTAATTTGTATTTCCAAAAGAGAAAAAGGAAACAACTAAATCAGGGCACCTGGGTGGCTCAGATGGTTAAGCATCTGCCTTCAGCTCAGTTCATGATCCCAGGGTCCTGGGATCGAGTCCCGCATCAGGCTCCCTGCTCAGCGGGAAGCCTGCTTCTTCCTCTGCATCTCTCTCTCTGTCTCTTATGAATAAATAAATAAAATCTTGAGAAAAAAAAAAAGAAAACAACTAAATCTTCCCAGAGACATACTTGTTTTGGTTTTGGAAATGAATAGGGATTTTCAAGGCCAACGTTCACTTTTTGCAGATGAAAAAATTAAGTTTCTTCAAAGCTAAATGAAATTTTTAAGGTCTTACCACGGACCAGATACAGATCTGGACTAGAACACAGGTTCCCCAATTAATTGTCCAGAGTTATTTGGAGATTCAAAATCACTACGATTTGGGAAGGTTTTTGCAAAATACCAACCCTTAGCACTGATTGGTTCCCAACCATCATTCTCTTAAAATAGCTCTTATTTTTAGGTTTTATTAATCCTGGCTTTAGGTTCTTGTCTTTCAGATGAATATTTGGCATATGTTTTGTTAATAGGAGTAGTATTGGTTTTTATATGGCTTTCTACACTCTGGATCTGATTGTAAACAAAATGAATGTCTCTGAACATCTATCTAACCCTCAACCCCAGCATGAAAGTCCAGATACAGAATAGCTGTGCATTGGCAAAGACCCAAAACTGAAACAGAAGGAGATGCCAAAGGTCTGATGACAGAGTCAAGGTTTTTGGCTTATCTGTGAAGGAAAATTAACACATGGGCTTTAAATGAAAAATACCCCATCTCCATGCAAAATGCAGCAACATTAATTATAAGAGTAAAGTCTATTCATATCTTATTTCAGAAGAAGGTGGGTTATTTTTCATTCTGGATGCACTGATTGTTATTCAATAACCTTGTTGGATTTTGCCCTTAACCGCATTTATCAACTACGAGAGTTGCTCAGAAAATAAGTTTATAAGGTTAATTATCAGCACATTATGCAGAATGCAGAAAATTTGGTGATGGCTTTATACTATGCTGGCATGTAAAGGAATATTTCAAAGGGCTCGGCTCTGGTTGTGACATGATATTTCCTTAATTAAGAATGGCTGTTCTCCTACATATGTGCTCCCCACACAAGGTATACGCCAAGATTTAATTTTCTTAACTAAAAAATTTTCAACTGCAAAAACTCAAGATCAATTTGTTGATTTGATGAAAAAAACCCAACAATACTTAATACTTCTAAATTACTATTTAAGGACAGAGCCATTCTGCCAATATGTGGACTTTAGTTTCAAAAGTGAAGGTATGTGTATGTTTCTTACTGTGTGTGTGTTTGTGGTTATGTGACCATAATAGTCTGCTCAGCTCTCTTCTCAAAGCTGTTGATATATCATGGAATTTGTTGGCACTAGAGATTTACAAGAAATTGTCACTTTTGCTTCCGAACTAGCATATTGCCCTGGTAATTAGAACTTACTCTGAATGCCCATTGTGTGCCAGGCACGGTTATGTACACTCCATTTCCCCCCCAGCATTATTGAGGTTTAATTTATATTAAGTAAAGTTTTAGTGTACAATTTAAAATTTAAGCATACAATTTGGTTGTCATTACTGCTAAAATCAAGATATGGAATAATTCCATCACTATATAAAGTTCCCTTGGGCATATTTGCATTCATTGCTGTCTCCTAACACAAAGTACTAGATGACCACTATTCTGTTTTCTGTCACTGTAATTTTGCGTTTTCTAGAACGTCATACAAGCTTAATCATATGGTATATTGTTTATTATGTTTGATTATATTCACTTAGCATGCGTTTAAAATTTATCCAGATTGTGTGTATTAATATTTTGTTCTTCTTATACTTGAGTAGTATTGCATAGTATGGATATAAAAACAATTTGTTTATATACTTGCCAGCCTGTGGAAGTCTGGAGAATTTACAGTTTGGGACTATTAAGCATAATGGTATATGAGCATTTGCCTGCAATTCTTTCAGGAAACACATCTTTGGGTGAACATACATTGTCAATTCTGTTGGGAAAATACCTAAGAAAGTAGTTGTGAAGTCTTATAATGGGTGTATGTTTAACTATATAAGATACTGACATTCCTGGTTTCTAAAGAAACTGTACCACTTTGCTTTCCCTCCAGCAGTACTTAAGAATTTCAGTTACTGTACATCTTTACCAATATTTAGTATTATTCAATTTAACCCATTATAATGGATATGTGTTCCTTTTTATTGTGGTTTAATTTACATTTCTCTAGTGATGTTTAAGTAGTTTTTTATCCCATTTGTTATTCATATATTTTCTTTGTGAAATATCTATCTTTAGCCTTTTTTTATTTTACTCGGTTATTTTTTTTAACGTTACATTTTAAATGTTCTTTATATATTTTGGATACAGGCTCTTTGCTTACTTATATGTTGTGTACACATTTTCTCCAAGTCTGTGCCTTGCCTTTTTATTATTTTTAACTGGGTCTTTTTTTTTTTTTTTTTAGATTTTATTTATTTATTTGACAGAGAGAAACAGTGAGAGAGGGAACACAAGCAGGGGGAGTGGGAGAGGGAGAAGCAGGCTTCCCGCAGAGCAGGGAGCCCAATGCGGGCCTCAATCCCAGGACCCTGGGATCATGACCTGAGCCGAAGGCAGACGCTTAAGGACTGAGCCACCCAGGCGCCCCTTAACTGGGTCTTTCAAAGGTTTTTAATCTGGATAGATACCATTAATACCATTTTATCATTTTTCATTTATGTTTTGTACTGTGTGTGTCCTGTTTAATAGTTTTTCCTAATTTAACACCACAAGGATTTTCTTCTATGCTTTCTTCTAGGTGTATAGTGGTTTTAGCTCTTTTCTTTCAGTCGATGATCAACTTCAGGTAATTTTCGTGTATGGTTTGAAATATGGGTCGAGGTTAGTTATTTTTTTTTCTCCTTAGAGATAATCGGTTATTTTAGCACCATTTATTGAAAAGAATATACATCCCCCATTGTATTGCCTTGTCACCTTTGTCAAAACACATTTGACTGTGTTAAGTGTGAGTCTATTTCTGCCCACTCCATTTTGTTCCATTAGTTTTGTTGTCTATCATTATGTGAATATCATAATGTAGCTTTATAGTAAATTTTGGATCAGGTAATGTAAGTCCTCTAATCCTGTTATTCAGTTTCAAGAATGGCTAGTCTTATGTATTATTTAATTTAATCCTAGTAACATGCTCTGGTGTAATTATTACTATTCCATTTTACACATAAGGAAACTAATGCAGAGAAACTATATACCAAATTTGAACATTGACAGTGTAACTCTAAAGTCCATACTTTTAACTACTACGCAGCTCTGTCTCCCTGCATATGAACAATATGATAGTAGGGCTGTGTATGAAGACAGTGAAGGACAAGGTCTTTATCTATAGTGTGTGTGTGTGTGTGTGTGTACACATATGCAAATTCAGGACAAAAACTTTTGCTATTATTGAGAAAATAAGCATTGCCTCATTAACCTCCATAGATTCAACTTCACAAGTTGTGCTCGGTTTCAAGGTTCTCATTGGCTTTCCTGATAAAGATGGGTCTAAATCCTTAATTATATTGCCACATATGCAGTGTTTTAAACTTTTATTCAGCACTAATGACCTCTCTAAAGTGTTTGAACTATTATGAATTTTACCATAATATCAGTTTGTATATTTATTTAATACAATGATTGACATTTTATTATGAAACAGCTGTGTGCCTGACACAATATGAGAGTCATAACAGTTGTAGGCTGTGGTGGAGGAGGTGAGTGACAAATGTTAATTTTACAAAGTCAGAGGGATTTTTTTTATATATATATAATTGTGGCATTAAAAAAATACCCTATGTGCCTAGGAGAAGGGGTAACTGACTGCCTGGGCTCTCAGACAATAGATCCAGGAGTAGTTTTACTGGATGCACAAGAAGAGGGAATGGCATCACAGAACATGATACCATCAAAGAATGTGGTTTTCTATGTGCCTAAACCAGAGATGTATGTGTCCAATCACTTGATAAGGACATAGGTATTAGAACTATTTTCTCTAGATCTAGGAATTAGTTTATATTACATTGTCTGAATAGTGACCAAAATCACAAAATAAAATAGGAAAAAATCATTTTCCGGGGCCAAACGCTAAATGGAGTTGGTAATAAATCTGCCCCAATAGATAAAATCTTACAAACTCTCCTCCCAATATTTGAGCTAATTCCTAAAGAATTGATAGAAGAATTCTCAGTTGTAAAAGGGAAAATGAACATGTTAGTCATATGCAAAATCTGAACCCACAAAAGAGGTTTGCCTGCCCCAGGCATGGTTCCCACTTCAGTGACATATACATGCAGAGACAAGACTGGGAAGGAACAAGGATCACACCATTACAATAATCCATGCAGGGAGTGCTGACAGGTTTATACTAACAGTCCAAATGGGAAGATATTTTTGAGGTAGAATCACTGGGATATAGTAATCATTTGAAGAGAACAGATGTTTGAATTTTTCAAATCATAATTTTCCTTGCAATATAAACATTTTTCTTTAAAAAGAAAAAAGAAAGCTCATCAAATGGGCTCTTCAGGACAGCACTTCTTTATTTTTAGCACTAACTTTAATGTTAACAGGGAAAAGCTCCTAAAAGTAATAGGATGGGCGAGAGAGTGGATGGTTTTCCTAGTCCTGTGTTTCATGATGAATAAAGGCCCATCTGGCCCCAGCACCATCGTCTCTACCACCCAAACGACGTCCCACAATGTATTCATGAGTTCCAACTTTAGCATGCCAGGAGCCAGTCACCTTCAAACTGGCAAGGCAGACCACCATAGGATAAATGGTCATGTATTTTAAAAACCCAGCATTTTTCAATCTTGAGAAAAAAATGATGGTGTGAATTAGACCATATGCCTGTTCTCTGAATGCAGTTATTACTGGCTCTAGCTAATTTCGCCTAGCCCTAGATACAAACTAATGAAGATCTACAGCCTCAGCATGTGCTGAGAACCTTCCCAACGGTGTAACCAAGGATCTGAATCGGGAAGCAGGAAACAGGCTTAACTCTCTCTCTCTGGTCAATATGATGCAATTAAATAAATATCTTACGTGTGAAATTATCTGTGAGGGTGCATGTGTGCTTCTGAACGATGAGTTGAAAAGTAAAGGAAAGAAAAAACAGTCATTCAACTGGTTAATATTTCTATATGATACCAGGCTATTATTTGGAGTAACACTGGCACTCAGTTACCTGGGCTGACTAGTTATTTATGGCATTGCCTAGACATATCTAAAAGATGGCCATCAAGTCTCAAAATAGAAATATACAGAATGGAAAAAAACAATGCACCAAAGATAGCATGCCCAGACATTGGGATAAGATGGTTTTTCATCCTGAAAATGAGCCATTTTCAGCTGCATGATATCAACAGAGAGGTTTAGAATTCTAAAAAAGAAAAAAAAAAAAATCAGCCGCATCTGGCTCTTTAGTTCTGGTATAGTCACTCACCTTTCTCGTGATCTTTAAAATGTTCTTACTTTTTCTATACTTTGTTTTCCTCATTTGGTTCCTGAATGTCACACTTCAAAAAGTATTACTAAGGCAAAATACATTTGTATTGTGCTGATCCTCTAGTAAGGGAAAAACAAGTGAATTTATTTTTTCTTAGTTCTTCTCTTTATAATTAATAGAAGTTGGATCTATATTTTTCTGGGAAGAGAGGGAAATTCCTACCTGGTTTATTCAGCACTAATTTTGGCCACAATTATTCTGACTGGGGCTTTGGGGAGAAGGGAAGATGCATGCGATGCTGTTTTGGAAAGACAAAACTGTCTGACACGTAAGGAGAGGAAACTAAAATGTGAAGCGGGATGGAAAAGTGCCTTCGCCAACATGCAGCTCTCATAACCTGGCTTGCTGCCCAAAAGGCCACCACTAGAGGTACTCCCACGAGTTAGAAGACAGAATCATAAAATTAGCCTTCATCAAATAAAAACAATCACCTGATACATGTCCCTATTGAAATCCTTGAACATCAACATATAGTAAATCACAAGAAGAACTAGAAATCATTTGGCAGAGAACACAAATTCTTTCCAACCATCTTAGCTTTCTCCATCCTCAGAAGCTCCTTTCATATACTCAGGATACCCCTGTGTTAGAAAGGAAAAATCTTTGCTGCAACCTCTTCATAACTCAAGCTATTGTCCTCTCATTCTTTTGCTTTTTTAAAAAAAGATTTTATTTATTTTTTTATTGAGAGAGAGCACGAGAGCACAAGTTGGTGGGGGGCTGCCAAGGGAGAAGCAGGCTCCCAGCTGAATAGGGAGCCCCACTAGGGGCTTGATCCCAGCACTCTGGGATCAGGACCTGAGCCAAAGGCGCTTAACTGACTGAGCCACCCAGATGCCCCTCATGCCTCTGCTTTTTTCCACTCTTCTAATCACGTCTTCATTCCTTAACAACTTTTAATCTGGTTTTTGATTGTACAATTTTATTGAAATACGGTCACTAATATCCCCCTATCCTCCATTTATATTTCATTCTCCCTACCGGCTCAGTAGCATTTAGCATTTTCAATATCCCTCTTTCCTTGAAATTAATCTCTCTTTTTTTGCCTCTGTGGCTCTCAACACTGCCATTCTCCTACTTCTCTGGATCATCTTTCTGTCTCTTTGGGTAGTTTTGCCTCCTCCTGACTCCTTAATTTAGCATTTCCTGAATCAGATTTCTGTCCTCTTAAAATCTGAAGGTTAGGGTTAACCTTTACTAGATGGATTCACTCTAGGCTGGCTGCTGCAAGCTTCACAGAAACTAGCTACACTGAAGGCTTAAAGGCAATCAGTCCTGGAAGAGGGTTGCAAGGTAAGTTCAGTGCAACAGTTCTGCCAAGGTGAATAGCTATGACCACATACATACTCACTGGCTTGAACTTCAGTCCCTGATCGTACCAGTGGATGGGCTAAAATCCCCATAAACAAGAATGCTGGAATGATAGAACAGAATTCTATTATTCTATTCTATTCTATTCTATTCTATTCTATTCTATTCTATTCTATTCTGTTCTTGTATCTTCACGGCTCAAACCTCTCTTTCCTGATCACCCCAGAGGAAAGGAGCTCGGATGTTTTTTTAGCATGAGTACTCAGATATTAAATCAGGCTTGGAGCCAAGGTTCCACCATATCACACAGTGGTTGAACCTCAGTCCCTGATCATGCCACAGAAATGCAGGCACCTCCCCAGTCCAGCAGTTTAGAAGCCCTTTGGACCAACAGCCAGGTCTCACTCCAGGAGTCTAATGCCTAGCCTGTTCAGACTTCTGTGTGCTGTTGCAGAATGCAAAAAGCCACAGAGGTCTGCACGCCTGCTTCTACTCTCATTTCAGTGAGTTTTCTCCACTGATGCTGTTCCAGAAGGTTGCTGTGTTTGCTTCCTGATAATTCACATTTGCCTGATCCACAACATTCTATTTTCCCCCTCAAAGAAATCATCCGATTTCCTGACTTCCCTCTACTTACTGAGTTCAAGGGCCGAAAATGATTTCTTAAATCTGTGTCTCCATTCCTGAGCTGATGGTTGATACAGGTAATAGTTCTGCCCTACCAAATTCAATAAGCAGGCAGCAGAAGTCATGGGCATTTTTTGAATAGATGAGTGAGAAACACAGTTCAAGCAGTTGTTTTTTTGTTGGGTTTTAATTTTTGTTTTTTTTAAGAGATTCATTTTCCCTTCAAAAAATAGTTCCTTTGTTTGCTTCCTATCTTTGTGAAGAAAGCAATAATTGACTCTCATCCGAGTCCAATACCCTGGGGTCATTTCCGAATCTTGTCTCTCTGTTTCCATGTTGGTAAGAGTGGGATTAGGGGATATATTGCCAGCTATAAATTTTGATTGTTTTACATTATCATTTCTCACTGGACATCATCCACACTCTGGGCAAGAACCAAGCTGCCACACCACTATCTGATAGTCGTGTTATATCTTCTGTTGTTACTACACTTTTCTTTTGTATGTATCTTGTCTCCTTGTCTAAATGGACAGTTCTCTAAGGGAAGTGACCTTTTTTCCCACAGTAACTAGAACAGTTTTGTGCATAACTGCTGATTAAGAAATACTGGTTGATTTTGATTAGATGATGATAGTGTGAGGGCAGACACCCTTCAGTTCTGTAAGAGAATAGAAACAGGAGGGGGAGAGAAGCATCACGGGGTATGGAGGAGCAAAAAGAAATTAGGAGGTGTTCAAAGATGTGTCATCCATTTTGCAATTTTTTATTGGAATGAGATCTTCTTAAAGATCCTACAGGCCACTCTGACCAATTGTCCTGAAAGCACACGGATTTCAGCTCTACTGCAGACAGCTGGCACTTTCTAGCCTGATGACAATCTGTTCTCTAATCAATCACGAAAGCTTCCTGCTTTTCCAGTTGGTGAGAATCATAGAAAATTTAGACATGAGAACATTTACCACATTCTCTGAGACATATAAAATTTCTTTCAAGAAATTTCTGGGCAGAATACAAAAGGAGAACACACCAGACAGAAGAAAGAGGCACACGTTTTCCTGGAGGGCTACAGCTCTTACAAATGTCTGACCTTGTTTGCAGAGTTCAGGACAGCATTACTGGATTTCCCCATCTGAAATTAATGCCATCCATCTACATACTGGCAAGTGTCTAGAGAGCCAGAGCCCAAGGAGCCAGGTTGCAGACTAAATGGGGATTGAATGCCCAGGTTACCTGGATTTGGGGAGCAAGATATTTTCACACGTGCTCATCAAATGAACATTTGTTCTGTAAGTAATTTCATTTTGTAAAATTACTGGGAAATTTACTGGAATTATACAAAACATTTATCAAAATAAATAAATAAATAAATAAAAGGCCTGGATTCACTTGTGAAGATTACAGTGTTACCACACGTGTTTGGGCCTATGCCCTAAAATCTGTGTATCAAAATAAAGTTTAGTACATAGAAATAGTGTGGTATCATCTTAACTTTCCTTTGTCTTACCTCAAAATTCCAAGGCACGGGTTTGCTTGTCTGTCTCTCCATATGTATGTACGGTTGTTTTATGTGAGATTATAGCTTAAAAACAACACACATGCTTTTAATGGTGATTTCCGGAACTACTCCTTTCCTAAACCTTTGAGTGGTTTTATATCATCTACGGACAGATCTAAGAACATTAGAATCCCATAAAAGGGACCCATGAACTGACTGAACTTCCTCCCCAGCTCTCCAGCTTCATCTGCAATGACTCTTTTTTTGAACTGTGTGTTCTAGAACTTGAATTTTATATACTTCTCTCAAATGCATGGCCATCACACTCCAATATGCCTTTCCACTTGCTATTCCCTCTGCCTGGAATGCTTCATACTTTTTGTATAAACAATAAAATCATAAAACATATCTGCTTTGACAAAGAGAACTAAGAAGATGCCTACTCTTTGTTCTGAAAAGCAGAAAGAGAAAGAGAAAAGGTACAGAGTCAGGTCCCTCCTACGTTGTGGAGAATTTTTCCTTCACCACTTTCCTCTGTCCATGTTATTATTAGGCCTCTCAAATCTAGTTTTTCAACTGTAAAAAGAAAGAAAATGATATATGTGTCATATGGCTTATTACAAGGATAAGATAAGGTCACATGAGATGTTATAAGCGAAGTAAATACTAGTTTTTGTGTTCATTTCAAGCCATCATTTATATGGCTTTGTCACTTTCTTCCCAGCTAAGGCTCTTATGATTCTGTCAGTGCTATTTTTTTCTTTAGGATTGTCCAAGAACTGTCACCAGGAGACATCAATCTCCTATATATTTACTTTTGGAATTTGTCATCAGGAGGTTTGTCTAGATTCAGATTATTCATTATTAAAAGAAAATATCATCCAATTTAGCTTAAGAGCTTTAGCAAACATGTATAGAGTGAGGGTGGAGGTATTTTCAGAATTTAGAGACCTTAGTACAACTATATTTCTGGCCCTTTCTCCACCTTTTCCTTCCAAGATAACAAGATCCCTTCCCCTAACTTTTCTATGTGTCTCTTCTTCATTGTTTTCTTGGTAGATAAATTTCTTCAATGCAGGTTGTAATTTCTGTTGTACCATGACTTTAGCTCCTTTACCTCTCTACTTGGTATAACTTACAAATCTGGTTTCTAATAGCATAGAATAAAAGCACCTTTGCCCCTTAGTTCCAATTCTTATTAGCTGGAGAAAGTATTCTTGTGCTGGACTACTCTGTTCAGGGAAGTTAAGGTCAACTGGTACAATATGGCCCCTGATGGGCCCTCCACATCTAAAAGAAGTGTTATAGAAGATGATTTATGTTTGAAGGCAAAAGCTAATATCTCTATGAAAGAGTTCACTTTCAAATCTTACCAGGACTGAAACTTCCTGAAACCTTCAAGAAGCTTCAAGATCTATCAGATTATGCCTGACCAAGGGACAGGGTAAAGAGTAGATCCCAGAATTGACCTCAGGTTTTGGATTCCAGGAACTTTTCCTGTTCTGCTTGGCTTCTTTTTTTTTTTTTTTTTAATATTTTATTTATTTGACAGAGAGAGAGATAGCGAGAACAGGAACACAAGCAGGGGGAGTGGGAGAGGGAGAAGCAGGCTTCCCGCGGAGCAGGGAGCCCGATGTGGGACTCGATCCCGGGACTCCGGGATCATGACCTGAGCCGAAGGCAGACGCTTAACGACTGAGCCACCCAGGCGCCCTCTGCTTGGCTTCTGGTCCACTATCCAGAAAGCCTCCTTCTGTGTGCAATCATCTCCCTTTGTTTCATCTAAATTACCTGAGTTCCCTGAAGCTTTTGGCCAAAGGAAGGAGAATAAGAATGTAGAGCAAGTGTGGGTGTCCAGTTTGTCCCTATATTTGATCTACAGCTTTCAAAAAAGTTTTCTGGAAACTGTAAGTGGCAGAAAACTCACACTCACCTGGCTGTGGTGAGCATTGTGGTTGTCTTTCCAACACTACTTTTACCTCCCTCCTACCTCATTATGTATACCCATGTAATGAAGGTACATTGATCCACTCCAGCATCTGGGTGGGTGAGTTTAGATTTGTTTAAACCACAAAACCAGTTAATACTTTAGGAAATCTATTTCTAAGCATACCAGCCTTGGTATTCCTCTGGCCACAGGGGTCACGTGAGAATGAATATTTATGTAAATGAATGTTTCTCATTTACTCTGATTGCATCTTGTACCTATCACTGTACAATCAGTGCATGAAACTTGACCAATGAGACATAAAGGTGGAATTTTATCAAAAGAAATGTTTTTCTGACAGATTTACTAGTAAAGCAGGTCACTTTTGCCTTGGACAAAGAAACATATAAATCAGATTTCACTGGCCATCTTATTACTATAAGAAAGACAGTCTTTATATGAAGCTGTTATCATGGAAATTAAATAAAAGAAATCGAAAGCAAGTGGGTCTTAGTGACACCACTCACCACTGAAGTTAAATAAACCAAAAGCTCTTCCTACCTTTAAACTTTTAAGGTACATAAGTCAATAGGTTGTATGTATTATTTAAGCCATTTATAGCAACATTTTTTACTCCCATCCAAAACATCCCAACTGATACCCTGGCTTCAGCATAAAAAGGCAATTGTTGGCTTACATGACGGAGATTTTCCAAAGTATTCTATCTTCAGGCATGACTGGATACAGGAACTCATATGATTACATTAGGATTTATTTTGTCTTTGTTGAGTCTTTTACTTAGTTGGGTTCATTTTCTGGTTTCATGAATAGACCCTGGAAACTCAGTAGATTGCTATTGATTTTATAAGTTCCTAGTCTCAAGTCCCATGGAAAAGACATTGTCATGAGACATTGCCCAGAATTCCTAGGCCATACCTCATTGTTTCTCATTTACTCTGATTGCATCTTGTACCTATCACTGTACAAT
>NC_058405.1:104359366-104433263 GCF_002201575.2 Neomonachus schauinslandi
CATTTACTCTGATTGCATCTTGTACCTATCACTGTACAATCAGTGCAAATAGGAAAATATGCTGCTCAGATAGTCAAATGGCTACCTCTGAAGCAAAGAGTAGAGTAAACTCCCCTAGCAGAACACGGTAAGTGTAAACTAAGGGAAAAGAGTGGTTCTCCAGAGGAAAATTGGATATGGTGATCAGAAGAGTGGATGAATTCTGGGCAGGAAAAAAAAATCTATTAAAGGTACTATTACATCAAATTAAACTACAATAAAATAGAAATAAACCTTAAAGATTGATAATGGTAACTTCAACATTGAAAATCAAGGTTGAAAGAATTAAGTGATTTTTCCAAGGTCATATTCAGTGAATTACAGATCAACTGGGCCTAGAACTCAGGACTTCTACTTAGTCAAGCAATATGTCCTTAAACATGAGAAGGTGGTGATATGTCAGAAAGAAAAAATAGTTAAGTATTTCAGGCAGGTTTCTTAGGCAGTATCACTCTGGGACTATTAAGTTCACTGAGAAGAGGATAACTTTTTGCTCTTTGGATTCTTGGAGGAGAAAAAATAAAAAAAGGTGCTTATATTTAACAAAAAACAACCCCATTGGAATCTAGGGAGAAAATCCCTTCACATATATCACAACATATTGCTGGGGATATGGGGAGGAACAGAGGGAGAGGGACAAGCAGACTCTATGCTGAGCAGATGCAGGGCTCGATCCCAGGACCCTGAGATCAAGACCTGAGCCGGAACCAAGAGTTGGAGGCTTAACCGACTGTGCCACCCAGGGGCCCCTATTGTTTGGATTTGTGCTGCTGCTTGATAGTCATCAGAAATGAGGGAAATCGCTTTGGTCTTGCAAGAACAGTTTCTTCACAGGAGGAATTAAATTAGTCAGTGACTTATATCTCGCTTGCAGAGCATCTGAAATTCTGACTCTCATCTAAGAAGGCAAGAAGAGGAAGAGGAATGTGTATATGGCCTATTCTTTTCCATGGAAGGAGTCACATTTCATTGAACCTCCTTCCCATGAGAAGTAACTAGTCCTTTAACAAAAAAAGGGAAAAAGAAAGAAGGAAAGATAGTTGTACAATGACTGCAGGTTCAACAGCTTAGATTCAGACAGGAACAAGGAGGAAAAATGAAATATTTCTGAGTTCAAGGGCTTCCGTTCAAGAGCCAGAGAGACAGAGTTTGAAGTCATGGGGCTAGTCCTTTGACTTCTAGAGCCACTGCTTAGGTTTTCATTTTATTTTATTTATTTATTTTCATCTGACACTGTCAGAAAGATTTCTAAGTATTTTGCAGGCTACTCACATGTTGGAGTCCCAAAGAAGTTTGGGAAGTATCATAGAGGTTGTGATAATACATTATTTTTTCTTATGGAATAGGCCAGAAGTTCTATTTTAAATCTTCTTTAATATAAAATAAACATAAGGGCGCCTGGGTGGCTCAGTTGGTTAAGCGACTGCCTTCGGCTCAGGTCATGATCCTGGAGTCCCTGGATCGAGTCCCGCATCGGGCTCCCTGCTCGGCGGGGAGTCTTTGTCCTCTGACCCTATTCCCTCTCATGTGTTCTCTCTCTCTCATTCTCTCTCTCTCAAATAAATAAATTAAAAAAAAAATCTTTAAAATAAACATAAGAAATTCTCAGATAGGAACTTGAGGCAGAATAGAGCAAATCTAACCCATGACACAGGATTTTGTCACAACAGAGGCGTCAAATAGCTTCGATGTATTGCTTCATGAGGAGGGATTTTGTGTCACTAATTTTCCATTATTGGGGCTATGCAGGGAGCTGGGTTGCAAGGAAAAAGAAAACATTCCTCAGGTTATTGACCTTATATGCTATTCAGGTGGGAAAAAGAAAAAGAGGTTTGCATCAATATAGGTGGATGTAGAAGGAGATAGAAAGAAGAAACACAAGATTCTATGAATTTCTGACCATGTTACTGTGAACAAAGTCTTTCATCTGTGTATCCATTGATTCATTATTCTTCAAATATTTCTGAATATATCCTATGAGCCAAATGCAACATTCCTCATTTATTTATTTTAAGAGTATTCTTGTAGGACATTAGGTACATTTATTTTTTTAAGTACATTTATTGAAAGAAAGAATCAGAAAAGTGTAAGAAAACACCTAAGTAATTAAATGTGTGTGCATACATACATACATACATATGTACATACGTGCAATTTGACATAACTTTTTTTAACTTTCTATTTTGAAATAATTTTAGTTTTAACCAAAGTGTTGCATAAAGAGTACAGAGAATTGCTTCTAGGTATTTATGTCAAAGAAATGATCAAGCACATGTGTGTGGATTTATAAATAAGGATGTTCATTTCAGTGTTATTTATGAGCAAAATTGTGTGAATGATTTAAGACAACATCAACTGAAGACAAGTTAAATAAATTAGCATACACTCATGTTGTCAAATATTTATAGCCATAAAAAATGGTGTTAAAATTAAATATTTTTGTCTCTATCATAGCCACAATGTTATTATATACTCTTATAGACACATATAAAATATGAAGGAAGTTTATACCTAAATAGTAGTTACCTCCAGGAGATGACTGTAGTGTTTCCTATCTAGTATATGTTAAGGTGGTCGAGTTTCATCAAACTAAAAGCAGAATTTGAGGAATAAATATCAGCTAAATAAATCAGAACTATTGGCCTATGATCCTCTGTTTCTTATAGCATCGTCTCACCTAAGTTTAAGTTTACATGTTAGCAGAGAATATGACTCTGCACCTTATAATATCTTCAGTGACATAGAAAGGTGGTCACAGCATAGAAATCCCATCCACCTTCTTGCAGATGCTTTAAAGTCCACAGATGGAGATGGGGTTTAAATACCTACACATCACGAAGAAGTAGAACAATGACTTAAATTCACATTGTGTGTCAATACTAATAATACATCCCTCTTTAAGAAGGGAATTTTGAAGAAGGCAGAGAGAAGTGGTTGAAGATAAACCTGCCTTCGAGGGGAAAAAGACAGGGAGACAAGTTTGTGGACACTAAGATAGTTATCCCTGATTTCTGATTTTACAGATTTCCTGAGGGTTAACTTACACTTATTCATACAAAAGGCCATGTTGTATGATCTTGAAGTATCTGCTTTTCCTTTTATTTCAAAATATAAGAATATATTTTGAATTTATTCTATTTCTCTTGTTCATCGATGGTCTTTCCTAGTAGATTGGAAGTTCCTTGAGGTTAGAGGCTCCTTTTTTCTGTACCATTACAATCCTAGTTCTTGGATTTTTTGCAAATAATACACATCTAAAATTCTTTATTGAGTCAGTGTACATCTTTAGAAAAAAAAAAAAAACAAAAACAAGAGAAAAGGCTTTGGAAACATATAGATCTGGTTGGTACACTGGCCCTGCTACTTACTACTCCTTCCTTCTTTTTTTCCCTGTTTCCTTGCTTCTCCCTTTTTTTTTTCCATCTAGAAATATTTACTTCACAGAATACCAACAGTATGTGAGACCCTGTACTAAGTTTTACTCAAGCAAACCAAAAATCTCATAGCCTCAATTTTTATCAATGACAAAATGAAGATAAAATAGTTATCTTGTAGAGTGGTTCAAAATATTCAGTGCAATGAGGAATAATGTATTTTAGTCTTCTTGCACTATTTTCACAGTTTGTTAACTTAATAAATAATAAATGATAAATATTAATAGTATTATAGTAATGTATAATTGTATATTCTTTTTGCCTTTATTCATTTATCTATATTAATATCACAGGTATTTATTGAGTATTTGCCTGATCCAGAAAGTGTTCTATAGATTTTGAATGTAAAGATGAATAAGACAGAGTCTTTGTTCTCTGGGATCTCAACACAGTGGAGAATGTTTCATGGGGGTACTAAGATACCAATTTACATTCTTTGTCTGTCCATGTTAGATGGTCCCCCAAACACCATATTTTTACCAAGTGCAGTGAAAAGCTCTTAAAGCTAAGTTAGTCTAAGTCACTCACAGAGGTTGCAAGATTGTCCTGAGTAATTCACTACTTGGCTGACCTTAATGTGACAGGGTGAAGATCAAATGAATGAAAGCAAGAGAGGTTTTTTTCTTCAAGACTCCATATTTTTTTTTCCCCTCAAGACTCCAACTTTTTAAGGGGAGACATTGTCCAGCCTTGCTCTCAGTTGGCCTAACTAGGCTACTGGTCAAATGCCACGTGGACTGGTGATAGGATCTGTATCTGAGTCTAGAATAAATATGACAGCCTTCCCCAAGTCTTCTAGAAACAGAAAGCAGGAGGTAAGTTGACCTGGATTCCAGCAAGAGCCATGGAAACAAACAATATTGAGGGGATAAGAAGATAAACAAAACTTTGGGATAAAGTTAAGCTTTCCATTGAATGAAATCAGAATGAACAAGGTAAAATATCAGAAACAGTTTTGGGCAGATCTTTTTCCTCCTTACTGGTCATTTCTCATAATGCATAGATGGATCTTTCTAGCTCAAATGTATAGCATTGAGACAGACTCTCAATTTCTATAGAGTCCTGAGGTCCTTGGACTATGAACAAAGAGAGCATGGATTAGAGAATGGGAGAAGGAAAGGCTGCCTTAAATCTGCAGATGGGTATTCATAGCAATCTCTTCTACACAAGTGCTACAAATGCTAGAAAATTCCTGCAGGCTCTAGTGAAGGACATGCCAGCTACCATTCTAGACTGAACCCAACTGACTTGAAATTACAAATGCAGTCAAAATAGAGTGTTGGGGAACCTCTATGATACACAAATTGGAGGGAAAAACATAAGGGAGATTTTGTTGGCTATAAAGAAATTTTCTTTTGGGTCTAAATAGAGACAATTTAGTCTCTAATGACAAGTCCCTCTAATTATGTTTCAAAGAAAATTGAGATCTTAGGAAGGAAATCTATGTATGACTTTAAGTACAGGTTTCCTGGATGAAAAGCTTCCCTTTAAGCATGAATAGTTCAGAGGGTGGGAGCCAAACGGAAGCAGTATTTGCTTTCCCTGCTTCCTAGCTACAACGCTGAAGTAAGCTCCCACATAGGCAGCTGGAAATGAGTTCTGACTGGGGCAATTATATAAATGTCACTGTAAGCTGTTATCTTATCAAATTTGTTTTTTCTTTCTGAGTCCCAGCATCATCTTTCATGGGTCCTGGATTACTTAAGATAAAGAGAGGGCTTAGATATATTGCCACAATAAAAACAAAGATGTCTCAGACACTGGCTTTATAACATTAGCTATAGATGGAGACCACTTGAAAGGATATGTGAAAATAAAAGCAAACCCAGCTCACTCATTGCTCAGGCAGTAATGAGAGTCACACTCTCTAAAGACCCTGGACACTTACTGATTTATCCATTACACACTTTGCATCTCACTTGAGTCAATAAATGCAAGACCACTACAATGCAAGCCACAATGTCTTTTAACATATATTAGGTGAAGCATCTAGAATTTTACTAATAAATCTGGATTCTGTGAGTGAAGCCCACTCGACTTTCTGAATAGTAATATGTATACCCAAGAGTGCCACCTCAGGGAATGAGCACATACCTGTCCCCTTGTCTGATTGAGAGGTGGACTAGGAATGGACATTAGCCTCTGAAGTGCCCCATAGAAGAGTAAGCAGGTAAGAAAGGTAATTGCAATTTTGTATGTCTGTGAAAGAAAGGAAGCCTGAGCAAAATGAAAACAACCTGTTGGCTTTTGGCTATGTTTTCCATTAGATAATAGGGGCAAAATAATTGTATATTAATTCTTAGAGAATTTTAATTCAGAAATTTGTGGTTGGTCCAGATTGTATTTTTGCTCCTGATTGTTCATTCCCTCCTCTGAAGGAGGATCATACTTCATGCTCCATTGACTTGAAGTGTCTCCTTGTGGCAGGAGTATATGTCCCTGCTCCGTATGACTTTCTTTGGCCTGCGCAATGTAAGCAGAAGCGCCAAAAAACCACCCCTGCTAGCAGAATATTAAGAGCAGTTGTATTGAATGGCCTTACCTCTTTGCCCTCCACCACCAGACTGCTTTTTCAACTTGGGTCCTAGAATTAGAACACAAGGAAAGTAAACTGGAATCAAGCTGCAGTGGGTAGATGCTAGTGGGAGGTAAATGCCATTGCAAATCCAGAGATTTGGGGGTCATTCGTCACCACAGCATGGTTTAGCAAAAGCTAATTAATATGTGATCTCAGAATAAAAATAAATGTATACTGAACCAACATATGCCTTTAATATTTCAAGTATTCTTACTGAACTCACCCATCTATTCATTCAACAACACATAATCAATTGCCATTTGTTTGGACTTTTTTTGTTGTTTTTTTAAAGATTTTATTTATTTGAGAGCGAGAGACAGAGATAGCAAGAGAGAGCAGGAGCATTCTAGGATTTTAGCCTACCTCTTTCAACTCAGAGTTCAAGATGCTTTCTACTATACCATGTTGCCCATATGGTTGGGTTCTATAACATGTATTTTATTTTTTAAAGCAGGAAAGTTCTCTGGTTTGTCCTCGGTCCCCAAATTGCCCCCAAAAAATATGTATTGAAAAGAAAACTTCTAGATTTGCTATACATCACTTGTGAAAAATCGTTCAAGAAATAATTCCTCAACTCATTCAGTCTCATTAGTTTTCTCCTTTGAGGGATGGAAAAATGGAACTTTCTAGCAAAAATCAAATTTGTGCATGACAGCCAGTTGAGCTCAGAGGTCAAAGGATGAATTTGGACTGCTTCAGTGCATTCCCATCCGTTCAATCTTTTGTCATGCCTGCACAGCAGGTAGGGTTTGAAAGAGAATCTGCCCTTGTCTAGAAGAAAATTTTTTTTTTAAATGACTGAAAATAATCAGACCTATGCTTGAGAGCAGCCACTGCCAATGCCACTTCCCAGGGCTCAAGTAAACCTCTGTTAATCCTTAGGATTGGCAAAATGTTTCAAAAGTAATGTTCATGGCCCAGGATAGGTCTAATATTGTGGAGTTGTGTGATTATATTTGAGGGTGGGATAAGAGCATAGAAGAAGCAGGAGAGAATTTTTCAAGGTGAAGTCTCAAAAAAGATCGAGCACTTCCAAGAATGCACAAAAGGGAACATAGACAGGTAAATCCAAAGCCAATGTCACTAAATGCCAATATACCGGTCAAGCTCGAAGGTCTCATGGACTTCACTAGTGCAATTTTTTTTTTTAAAGATTTTATTTATTTATTAGAGAGAGAGCACATGAGAGGGGGGAGGGTCAGAGGGAGAAGCAGACCCCCCGCTGAGCAGGGAGCCCGATGCGGGACTCGATCCCGGGACTCCAGGATCATGACCTGAGCCGAAGGCAGTCGCTTAACCAACTGAGCCACCCAGGCGCCCACTAGTGCAATTTTAATTTTAGCTCCCAAGCTTGTTTTTCCTAGGGCTGAGTAAAAAGTAAAACACAAGGGTCAGAAATAGGAATAAGCATTTGAAATAAAAATCAAAAGCAGAAACCTCTAATTGACTCTTGTCCTAACTCACATTTTAAAAACTCTGTTTCCATATATATGATGCACTTACGTTTAAGAAGAAATGCCTTGGCAAATTCAGAAAAGCTGGTGGTATCAAGTGACTGCATATTTTCCAAGCCCCAGACTTTCAAAGTCAGAGCAGTGTTTCCTGTTGGGACTGTGAAGTGCAGGTGTTACAAAAGCATAGGGAGGATCTCATCACCTTGCAGCACACACACTTTTATGATTTATTACATATTAATGATGTCTACATTCAAAGAAGTAAAAGACATGGTCAGATTTATTTTTGAGATTGTGGTCTTCCATTTCTTGGTGGGCCACACCTTCTTCCTCTCTTTACGTCAGATAGCGTACTTCCCTCAAGGGTTTTCAATTGCTAGCTCTTTCAAAACAAATCTTCGCTGAGCAAAGCAGTCTTCAAAGGATTTCATCTTGGTTTTTATGTCCACTGGTCCCTTCCTTCAAGGGCCCCGGGCTTGGCCTCTCTGTTGAAGGATGGGTCATCTACCCCAGGACGGAAGCCACGAAAACACCCCCAACCATCTCTGCAACAAGACTAGGAGAAATCTTAGAGTCTTCAGCACTGGGGAGTGAGACAAATAAAAGTTTTACAACCTGAAGAATTTTAATCCAGGATCTGCTGCCAACGAGGGGAGAGAGTTTTAAGTATAAGTAGACTAGAAAAATAATTTAAAATCCCGAGACAATACTTACGTAGTAGGGGGGAGAGTTAAGAATGGCAGTTTTGTTAACAGTCACAAATACTAGAAGGGTATAAAAATATTCTTCAAAGATTACATTAAAAGAAACCTAAATGGAACTGTAATTGCATAATGAGATGTTATTTTTTTTAAGTTGAAACATTTCTTTTTTATTCCATGAAATATTTTTTTCCTATTATAATTATAAATATTTAATTTGGGGAAACAGTCTTACTTTGATGGGAGCCTCTAGATGTTTAATATTTCATGTCTCCAAAGAGACAAAACCCAAAATCTAATCAGATCATTTGTACAACTCAGTGCTCAGAAGCTCTGAACTCGATATCCATTTCTCTTTTGACCTTATGATACGATCTCAAATTTTGCAATGTATGGGCTGGCTACATTGGAGAAGTAATCAATAAACACACCTGATATAAACTGGGAAACAAGGGGGGAAAATGCATTGAAAATAAAACGAAAGTGGGTAGTAACTAAAGTTGTTACTCCCGCAAGTGGTCTTGAGGGTCTGTTTATATCTTGACTCCACAACATCATTTTCCATTATCTGTTTTCTTCTCCTCAGCATCTCAGTAGGTTGGGGTCTCTTCCTGGTGAGTGACTCAGACTTTAACTGATGAGGATTGCAGACACTGAACAGTCTTGACAGTGTAAGGTGAGTGTGGCACAAGAAGGTACACTGAAAGTCACCTCGGATCACGTCTTACTTCTCCTCTCTGCTCTCACTGTACAATTTTTTGATGATCACAATCAGTCACCTCAACCCACAGTACTCTCCTTTGTGCCTATTTATGCTGTCTCTGGACGATCCCAAACTGGCCAAAAACCTGACTGAACTTCCAATTAAGTGGAATCATCGGTGGTCCTCTGGTGGAAGTGTTCTTCTTCTTCTTTTTTTTTTTTTTAAGATTTTATTTATTTATTTGACAGAGAGAGACACAGCGAGAGAGGGAACATAAGCAGGGGGAGTGGGAGAGGGAGAAGCAGGCTTCCCGCCGAGCAGGGAGCCCGATGCGGGGCTCGATCCCAGGACCCTGGGATCATGACCTGAGCTGAAGGCAGACGCCCAACGACTGAGCCACCCAGGCACTCCTGAAGTGTTCTTCTTTAAGTAATCAAAAACAAGGAGTCACAGACACACTGCCTAATGGGAAACAGAAGCCCTGTGAATTACAAGATTATATCAACCTGGCTCACATAATCATTTTTGAACTAATGCGTCTGTTGCCTTTTTCTGAGAGATTGCATTTAGTATTTTTGTGTATCTATTCTCAAGCGCTATTCCCACATCCCCTACCCTCTCCCTTACTCACTCTCTCTCTCTCTCCTTTATGTGTTCGTTAGGATCAGTTTAGGAACAGAGTCAATATGAGTGGATAGAACAGGGAGGGAGTTAGGGGATTAAAGGTCTAGAATGGGAGGTAATAAATTCATTACCTGTTGGTAGTAAGTTCACAAACAAATGTCTGTTATCAGAAGAGCTAGATGAAAAGCAGAGGAGAATGAGGCCAAACTGGAAACTGTCAAGCAATCTGTGCCTGCCCATCACTGCACGTGACCTCAAAAAGGAATTCAGAGCAGAATGACTGCTACTTCATTTCTGCTTTCCAAATTGGCTTAAGTTTGTCTTTTGTCACATACTAAACTAGAAGCACATAGTTTCCAGATTAACCAAATTGTCACAGCTCAGTCCACCACACTGGGTATCTATATTTGTGTCTGTGTGTGTAAAATTGTTATAATACTAGATTAGTATAGTAATTATAGCTTTGTATATATCTTTAACACTTAAATTATGAGCATTTGCCCATGCCATCAAGTTCTACATGAATCTACCAAAAAAAAAAAAAAAAAATCAAAGAAAAAGCACATTGGGAGCAGAGAAGTGGAAGTAACATTTTAATTGTCCCTTGATGGATGGGGGAAAAATGTAAAACAGAAGGTGGCATTCAGGCAGAGGAAATAACATAAACAAAGAATGAGAAGAATGCATAATTGTTTAGGGAACAGCAAGTAGCTTGCACTAGACAAAATACGGGGTAAATACAGTATTTACAGTATTTAGAGACATAATAGAAAAATAGATTCAACTAGATTGAGACTGACCTTAAACTCATGTCAGAGAGTTCAAACTTAATGCTATGGACAATGGGGAGCCAATTAATATTTTTAAGCTTGGGAGTGGCGATGAGGTTTGCCTTTTAGATAAATCACTCATGAGGAAATATTGGAACTGGATTAGAGAGGCCCTGGGAGTAGAGCAGAGGGAACTGTTAAGAGATAATTGGAAGCATTCTGGAAAGACACAATTCAGAATTAACTAGGGCAGGGGCTATGAGAAATGAGATAAAAAGAGAAATTTGAAATTCATGATGGTGGCCAAATCAATGGCTTCATGACTAAATATGGGGACTGGGGCATAAAAATGTGTTAAAGTAGATTTTGCATAGTCTATCTTGGGTAGATATATGGAGAGTAAAGCTAATTTAAATTCACACTAGAGGCATTTTAGGCTTGAAATAGAGTGAGCATTACACAATATAGCCAGAATTGTTACAGTGGTCTTCAAGGGAGTCCCCATAAAGCCCACCATCAACTGCTTAAGTAGTGGTTTCCAGACATAGTATATCATCTAAATCATGAGATGAGAGATAGAGGGATTGACGGGATAGAGGAGAGGGGCCATGGCTTTAAAACACATCACATATCAAGTTATATTCCAGACAATCCCCAATCAGATTCTTCAGAGATAGGGTCAAGAGATCTGTAATTTGAAGTTCTCCCAGTGATTCTGGTAGTCTGCCAAGTTAGTGAGCTTGACGGCTGATCTGAACAACTTCAAGAGTACCGATCACAACACAGTTTTTGTGAATGTGAAGTGCACAATGTACATAGCACTAAGCAGTGACCCTGGTTATGAAGAACCAAGAGTCTTATTCTTTTTTTTTTAAGATTTTATTTATTTATTGGAGAGAGAGCGCACAAAGGGGGGGAGGGGCAGGGGGAAGCAGACTCCCTGCTGAGCAGGGACACCCCCCCCCCCCCCCCCGCCAAAAGACTCCATCCCAGGATCCTGGGATCATGACCTGAGCTAAAGGCAGACCCTTAACCGACTGAGCCACCCAGGCTCCTCCCCACCCCCCAAGAGGCTTCTTAATGAGAAAATAACCATAGGAAGATCACAAATGGAATAGAGTATAAATAAGCAAAAATAATCCCAGATTAAATTAATAAAAACATAAATTAAATTTTTCTAAGGATGATCATACTGCAGGCCACAAGATACTGAAATAGTAACAGTAGCAAAGCTTCTGTTGTGCAAACTTGCAACCTTGCCTTTACATTCTTTAAGCACTAGAGTGTTCAGACTCAGGAGGGCAAGAACTTCGTTCTTCTTTACTGCTGTATCCCTAGCACATATAATAATACTAAGCTCCGTGTATTTTTTAAAAACTTTTGCTAAGTGTCAAAATCACATAAACAAGATATTGTCTGTGCCTTAAAGGAGTGAATGGCTTAAGAGTAGAAGATAAGGGTGCCTGGGTGGCACAGTTGGTTAACTCTTGGTTTCGGCTCAGGTCGTGATCTCAGGGTTGTTGGATCAAGCCCCCTGTTGTCCTCTGTGCTCAGCAGGGAGTTTACTTCAGATTCTCTCTCCCTCTCTGTCCCTCATGCTCTCTCTCTCTCTCTCTCTCTCTCAAATAAATAAATAAATCTTTAAAAAAAGAGTTGAAGATAGGTTCATAGGTAAACAAATAAGATCAAGGATGTGTTGCAGGTGTATGGAGTAGCAATGAAGCAACGAAGCCTCTCAAGGTCAACCACAAGTACAGAAGCCTAGCTAAGATCAGTCATCTGAAGACCAAAATGACATTGCAGTAGAGATGTGCAAGGGCACAATAATAAAAAATCATATAATTAACATCAAGAATGCATACTCAAAGCTAAGTCATTTTTTATATTTGCCTTTATTACATGACTTTTGTTAATGTGAATTTGCTCAGCTGTTGATAAAAATCTGGAAGGGCCACAGAGATGTTCTGTCAGTGTACTCTGTACCCTGTGTACTTGTCTTTGGGACACATTAAGGAAAGCTTTTCTGGTCCTTAAAAGAACAATTCTCTTTGGGAATTAAAATATGCCATGATTCTGTTTTTTCCTACTATTACTGTATGATTTCTTGTCATAAACTTGATTCTCTAAATATCTTTAAAATGGTGTTTTGTCCTGAGACAAGATGCCACAATAGAAGAAGGTACATAACACTAGAGAAACATAGAAGATGGAGTTATCCATTCTACTAGCCTGAGAGACCCATGATTCTTCCACCTTTTTTTTTTTTTTCAACTTAGCCTTTTTGACTTTCTGGAGAAGACATTAGTTAAGCAAAGTCTTAGAATATAACTAGAGCTTGAGTAGGTAGATGGATCTGGGAATGAGAAAAATATCACATGAGGAAGAAGCAGGTGACCACAGACATTTTGCAGATAATGTTGCTTTCCAGGGATAGCAGAGATTTCAGCATGGCTGGAGCGAAGGCCGAAAGGAACAGGAAGTCTAGAGGTATAAATAGTGGTCAGATCATGCTTCGTTCACTTCTATGTCCCCGGAATCTAGGACAGTGCCTAAACATAGTAAATGCCTGCTTTATTAAAAATAATTTAATAAGCCAAAGTATTGTAGAAACAGTTTGGAATTTATCCAAGAGGAAACGGGAAACCACTGAAGGATTTAAAGTAGATGAATAATGAGATGGGTTTTATTTCGTAAAGGTCAACTTAGCAGCATTGTGGTATCTTGAGCCATTAAGAGTATAAAGATCAATTAGGCGATTACTGCAATGGTCCAAACAAGAGTATATTAGGGTATCAAAACAGAATAACAATTGAAATATGGAAGTGCCTAAGGAAATCTATTTTTAAGTCTCGGGCAATGAGTGGATGTGAAGCATAATAGCTGAGGATGGCTATTGGAAGGAATTCACCAAGATAAGAAATAGAGAAGAAAATGTTTGGGGAAAGATCATGAGTATAGTTTTGTGCATAGTCCTTTTTGAGATGTTTGTGGGATATTCCTGTAAGGATATGCAGAAAGTACTATGGACTTGGATCTCAAAAAAGAGGTCTAGTCTGGAGATACAGTTTTGAGAGCAATTGACATATAAGGTCTGTCATTAACACATATGTGATAGTTAAAACATGTGAGCAGATGACTTTCTCAAGAATACCAGATGAGAAAAAAGAAAACTGGTAAAATATTTAGTATTGCAGGGTGGTAGAGAAGGAAGAGCCTTCAAAAGAAGTTGAGACTCTCTGAGAATAGCAATAAACTCAAAAGGGAAAAATAAAAGTCATAGGGAAATAGTAGTTCATGATCTAGGTTAACCAAGTACCTAACTCTATGAACTCATGGCTGAAGAATAGCTAATATTTTGAAAGGCAGAACTGTTAACTAAACAAATCAAACCTGTTTGTCAGGTTTATGCCATCAATCAATATGAGTCCGAAACAAGTTATCAGTTAAGCAAGTTTATATGTCATTTTTCTTAAAATTGTTTTATCTTCTCAAATAATCCTTTTTTTATTGGAATTTCATAAATTCCTGAGTTAAAAGACTTCTTGAGATATTTTGAACTAAAATTGCCTCAAATTTCTGAGAGCCAAATAACTGAAGTTTGCAAAATAAGTAACTGCCTCAGGACTATTCAACATCTGGATATCTTTCCTAAGTATTTGGATAAATAAACATTATATCTCGGAATTACTGTTTGTGATTCGAGTATTGCAGATACAAGTTCTTCAAACACAAGGGCTTGCCTATAATAGTTTCTCTGTAAAGATCATGCTAAAGACAGAACTGTACTAGCACAGGATCTCAGATCTTGAGATATCGAGTTATATGAATAAAAATGAGAGTTCTGACATTAATTATAAACATAACTTTAAGATCAAGCAATTTGAACAGACATTTTGAACCATTCCACCCCCAATACACATGCACACTGGCCTTTAAAGAAAGATGACTCTTAATGGATATATCTGCATAATGGCCTTTCTATGTTACTTTCACTTAGAGCTAATTGACTATGGATTGAGAAAGATTAAAAATGAATGCTTATGGCCTAAGGTGCCAAAGAATCTGACCATGCCTCTATGGAATACCAAATTTCCCAGGAAAAGTTTCTAGAAGCAAGTTGCCTACTAATATCTTTTACCACCCACCCACCTTTATGTTGTTCTACTTATTGTGGTGATGGAAAAAAAAATGAGACTTTATTATAAGTTGGAGATTTATAAAAATTTGTGTAAAGTCAGGTATGGACAAGAATATTACCTATCTCCCAAGACCTATGGTCTTCCACGTGGCAGGCAAATTCCTCCAGTGTTTGACTAGCAAAAGGCCTTAGAACCCTAGAATCTTTTAAATTAAGCAGGCTCTGCTAAGTTTTGGTAGTTTTAATAGGTAATGTGGAAATTCAATAGGAAATATCAAATAATATAACTAGAGACACTTAGTTCATTTGGAATATATATGGGACTAGAATTTAAAACTCCAATCTCCAGAAATAATGCATGTCCATTTGTATGTTTATTTATTTTAACTAATCTTTACTGCTCTTGACAGCCAACTCAGAAAATCAAAGGTTCTAGAGGATACTTATCTCATGAAATAATTTTGTTGCACTGTGAGCAATGTGATTGAAGATTGACCTTCCTAAGACAAGTCAAAAAGTTTTTTTAATACAAACTCAGATTGTGATAAAATGAAGTTAAAAAGAGACATATTTGGTTGCACACACACTAATACATCATTGAGCTCCCACTAATCTTTTAATCTATTTAATTCAGAAACCTTAAATTAGATGTAGAAGAAACTCATGCTATTAACCACAACAGTGGAACAAGCCATTAGCAATGGACCATGAAGTTATATCTCTTTCCCCTCTTGCAATAAGAGTGATCAAGTGCTTTGACTGATTCGAACATCTTCTGTGTTTTTTAACTGCATAAAGAAGTTGTGTCTAATTTACCTTACTCTATGGAAATCACATTAAAATTATGTGAAGATAAAAGTGCATCCTATAGATCACACTAGTTTATAATATGTTCCAGAATTAGGATGAATGATTATCTTGAATAGTTTTAAATGACTTAGAGTGGAAATGGAGAAAGCATTCCCTTATTTCAAGCCATTTACTGATCGTCATGGTCTATAACTTATTACTATATATATCCATATATATCCAAATATTATCCTATCCAAGAGTCCTCCTGTGACTAACTGAAATAGTAATCCCAAAGATTAATTATTACACAATTTTATTTTATTAATTGTACTAAACCCTTTTTAAAGAAAACCTTATGTGTCCATTTGCTTTTCTCTCTCTCTTTTTTTAAAAGATCTTATTTATTTATTTGAGAGAGAAAGAGAGAGCATGCACAAGCGGGGGTGGTGAGGAATAGAGAGACGGGGAGAAGCAGACTCTCCACTGAGCAGGGAGTCTGAAATGGGGCTGAATCCCAGGACCCCGAGATCACAACCTGAGCCAAAGGCAGACACTTACCTTACTGAGTTACCCAGGTGCCCTTCAATTTGCTTTTTTCTTTAATCATTCTGCATAATTAAAATGGAAGCTCTATCAGACCAGTGGCTTTGCCTGTCTTTGTCACTTCTGAATTCTCTTTGCCAAAAATGTTATCTGCTATAAAGGAGAAGTTTAATATTCACTATACATTCATTAAATAGTTGGATAAATGAACAAACTTTTTATTATAATGATATTGCCAAAATGTTCTACAATTCATGGCTTATACTTATATCTTTATTAAAGCCAGATTTTCAAACACAAAATATTATTTCTAAAATCAGTCAAAAATCTTTTGACAGATAAATAAGCAGAAACTCAAAAACTAAAGAAACATGAACACATTAACAAGTATGAACACCAGCAAGATCAGGAAAAGGTGGCAAGTATTTTATCTTTCACTGAAATAGTCATTCACTGCATCATTTGGCACAAATACTAAGTTTATGGTTAATTGATAAAGGTAAGTACTATTCCGGGCGCCTGGGTGGCTCAGATGGTTAAGCATCTGCCTTCGGCTCAGGTCATGATCCCAGGGTCCTGGGATCGAGTCCCGCATGGGGCTCCCTGCTCCTTGGGAGCCTGCTTCTCCCTCTGCCTCTCTCTCTCTCTCATGAATAAATAAATAAAATCTAAAAAAAAAAAAAAAAAAAGGTAAGTACTATTCCTGCCCTCCTTTCCAATTCTATGCATTGATTCACCTAAATGTGTATTCCTTAAATATCTACCTATCATCTAACTGTCCCTAATTCTTACCTATATCTAACCTAGGAAAAAAATGTTCTGATAGACAAATACTAATAATAATTCCCTAAGCACATCTCTTAAGTTAAGAGCACAAGCAGTAAAACAACACGTAAGTCCTTCAGAGAAAATAAAGACTCTTGAAAGCAGTTTGTTGGAATGAAAACAAACAAACAAACAAACAAACAAAAGCCAAGGGATTTGGGAGGATTTCCAGTTTCCTCTCAGGGACCTAGAGAGCAAGAAAGAACATCACTTCCACCTATAAAAGGGAAAAAAAAAAAAGCTGAACAAAGGCAAAGCTATGAATTTTCTTGAACCTGAGTCTAGGTTATTGGCAGCTAGCTTATCCACAATCTAAGGCAAGGCAGGCATCTGGTCTAGGGACCTATGACATGCACACTGACTTATCTGGAGTACGCACAACAAGATGCTGACAACAAAAGTTCAACTGGAAAGGTTCGATAATTTGGTAGAGGCTCTCCTTGTACTAGCAAGAGGGTATGAACCCTTGAGGGCCACATAACATGGGGAATCTGAGCCTTTTTTAGAGTTTTTCTTCACAGACTCCACTGGGCACTCACAGAGAGGATTGGAGAAAGTTGTAAGAAAATGTGCCATGTGTATTATCCTCAGGGAGGGAAATGGAAGCCACAGCAGGAGAGAACACAGTATACACCCAGACCCTCCTCCTTCTATCTCTTTTATGGAACAAAAGCTTTCATCTCTGCGGGGGCAGGTAACGAACGCAATCATCCTGAGGACACTGGTGAAAACTCGTTGCAGCTGGGAAGAGGAAAAACAGCCAGAGGGAGGGAGGTAGGGGGAGGAGTTTACTCCTTTTTAGTGGGAAAGAAGTAAGTGTGAGCCCAGAGAAATCACTTGGAGAGAAGCAAAAGAACTATGCAGGCCACACCCTATGGCCTATGGACCTGTGCCCACCTAATCAGCCACACACACACCTTCAGGCTAACCAGTGCTAAGCTAACAAATAACTATGGGATAGGGCTGAGAAAGGGAAAGGAGCACAGGAGCATGGAAAGGGACCCCCTCTGAATTATAGCCCCCTGAAGCTGAAGGTGAAGCAGATGTTAAGAAAAAACACTAGTCATCAGCCGAAACACTTGGTATCATTAGAGAAACTTGAAGTTTGTGATGACCTGAGGATAAACAAGCAACAATCAATCTCAAACAGAGTGCAGCTCCTAATTCAACAGGCTTTACCTGAAGCTTAGAAGAAAGAAGATCGGGTGCCTGAGTGGCTCAGTCGTTAAGCGTCTGCCTTCAGCTCAGGTCATGATCCCAGGGTCCTGGGATTGAGCCTAGCATTGGGCTCCAGCTCAGCATTGGGCTCCCTGCTCAGTGGGAAGCCTGCTTCTTCCTCTCCCACTCCCGCTGCTTGTGTTCCCTCTCTTGATGTCTCTCTCTCTATCAAGAAATTAATAAATAAATCTTAAAAAAAAAAAAAAGAAGAAAGAAGATCATGCCCATGTTCAGGAATAGAAATTGTTTACCTCGGTCTCTATAATTCAGCACAAGATATTTGCCTTTCAGAAATTATACATACATTTTATATATATATTAATATGTACATATTAATATATATTCTCTTATATAGAGGTATATAAGATATAGAGAATATATATACATATATAATTATATATTATGTGTGTGTGTGTGTATATATATATATATATATATATAATATATACATTAACACACAAATAGACCAAACACAAAAACTACTCCCTACTGGTAAAGTAATCATCAAAACAAGATTTAACAAGATTTAGGGGCGCCTGGGTGGCTCAATTGTTAAGCATCTGCCTTCGGCTTGGCTCATGGTCCCAGGGTCCTGGGATCGAGCCCAGCATCGGGCTCCCTGCTCCACAGGAAGTCTGCTTCTCCCTCTCCCACTCCCCCTGCTTGTGTTCCCTCTCTCGCTGTGTCTCTCTCTGTCAAATAAATAAATAAAATCTTAAAAAAAAATCAAAACAAGATTTAGATACGACATAGATATTGGACATTTCTAATATGGAAGTTAAAGTAACTATAAATAATGTATTAAAAACTCTAGTGGGGGTGGGGTGGGAGGGATGGGGTGACTGGGTGATAGACACTGGGGAGGGTATGTGCTCTGGTAAGCGCTGTGAATTGTGCAAGACTGTTGAATCTCAGATCTGTACCTCTGAAACAAATAATGCAATATATGTTAAGGAAAAAAAAAAAGAAGAAGAAGAAGGTAGCGGGAGGGGAAGAATGAAGCGGGGGAATCGGAGGGGTAGACGAACCATGAGAGACGATGGACTCTGAAAAACAAACAGGGTTCTAGAGGGGAGGGGGGTGGGAGGATGGGTTAGCCTGGTGGTGGGTATTGAGGAGGGCACGTTCTGCATGGAGCACTGGGTGTTATGCACAAACAATGAATCATGGAACACTTCATCTAAAACTAATGATGTAATGTATGGGGATTAACATAAGAATAAAAAAAATTAAAAAAAAACTCTAGTGGAATATGTTGGCTAACTGAACATAATAATAAAAATATATGAAAAAATAAAAGCTCTAGTGAAAAATCTGTAAGATCAAACAGGTAATTTCAACAGAGAGACAGAAACTATAAGAAAGAGTCAAATGAAAATGCGAGAAATTAAAAACAGTGTTAGAAATGAAAGTTTTTGATGGGTTCATTAGTAAATTCCATTCAACTGAGAAAAGAAACAGTGTACTACAGATAGGTCAATAGAAGTTACCCAAGCTAAATGCCAAGAAAAAAGATAAGGGGTGGGGATGGTGAACAGACTAATCAAGACCTGTTAAACAATATTCAGTAGTCCCAATATATGCATAATTGGAATCTGAGAAGGACAAGAGTAAAAGAAAAGAATATTTGAAGAAAAGAAAGAAGAAAGAGAGAAAGAAAGAAAGAAGAAAGAAAGAAAGAAAGAAAGAAAGAAAGAAAGAAAGAAAGAAAGAAAGAAAGAAAGAAAGGGAAAGAAAGAAAAAAAGAAAGGCCAAGAATTTTCCAAAGTTGTAATTATATATATGTGACATTCTGGAAAAGGTCAACTATAGGGAAAGAAAAAAGATCTGTGATTGCTAAGAATTTGAGTAGAGGTGGGAGTAGGATTTGACCACAAAAAGGCAGCATGAAGGAATTTTAGTGGCAGTGGAACCATGAAATAAATATATTTACAGTGGAGAAAACAGGCAGATGTCACTCTAAGTGATCAAGGTGAACATCATCAGTAATAAGACATAATGAAATCATGTACCTCCAGCTATAACACTCTGAGAAAGTATGGTATTCACCTTGGTGGTCTTTGTCCCAGAAATACAAAACTTGAATTTAATCGTGAGACAGAAAGAGAGAAGCCCATGTTGAGGTACATTTTACAAAATGCCTGACTAGTACTCTTCAAAAGCATAAAGTCATGACACATAAGGAGAGATTGAGAAGTTGTCAGATTGTTTTAATTATTTTATTGTGTTAATGTTAATTTCATAGTTTTGATAATTATATAATTATGCTATGCTTATAGAAGATTTCAATTAGGGGATTCTTGAAGGGTATATAGGACATATCCATAATATTTTGTAACTCTTTTGTAAATCTAAAATTTCCTTAAAATGTTTTAATGTCTGATATTAGTATAACTAAACCAACTTTGTTTTGGTACATATTTTCCTATTTATGTTTTCAGTCTTTTATGTACGTCTCTTAAACACACTATACAGGAGAATTTTGCAAAATTGTGGTGAACTGAGGGTAAACTTTGCAAAATTCTCCTGTATATTATGTTTAAGAAACATACATAAAATATTGAGAATATAAATAGGAAAATATTTACCAAAATAAAGTTAAATTGGCTATAATAATATCAGACAAAAAAAGACATTAAAACAGAAGCAATACTAAAAATAATGTGGTCACAGTATAATAATATAAATTTAATTGACCAGGATGATTTAAAAATTTAATAAAGATGTCATCCATGTATAACTATCTAGGAGGAGATGCAGGAAAATATGTGAACAATTTTTTTTTTAATTTTCTAAAGCAATAGTTAAAGATATTTTCCTCTGCTACATTAGGCATCATAAAACTCAGTGGAATGCATATCAGACAGGAGCTATCTAGAATCAAATTTGGAAACCAGTTATATGATTGTCTACAAAAGACAACTTATATCAGACAACTAGAACCAAAGTGATACATGGATGAAAATCTAATGTACATTTTTTGTATATGTTAAAACTTAGAAAATGGTGTCACACACATATACGCACACATACACACAGAGTAAGTGGGAGAAGAATATGGGCAAAATTTTCCAAACTTACAAACTGGAGAAGAGGCAAAATAAGGAGTTATGTGAGAGCTCCAAATATCTATAATTTCATTCTATTAAAAGTAAAAGTTCTAAAAAGATGATCAACTCTTGAACAGTTGTGTAAGTGTGTGGACTCTGAAGTCAGGCTATGTCACCTTGAGTCCTAGCACCACCATTTATTGATTATGACTTGAGGTATCTTATTTAAACTTGCTGAGCCTCACTTGACTGAAATATAACTAAAGTATACTTCAGAGAGGTGTGGTACATTTTTTGGGGGGGAGGTATGTAGAAATATATGTTAAATGCTTAAAATATCTATGGAACAAGGGAACTTTCCTTGAATAATAAAAATAATAATTATGATTAATTATTACCCTCATCTTATAGTATGTTAATGAAGCAATGCATTTATACATGGATACTGGACTATTTTTCTTGTTGAAGTATAATTAACATACAGTGTTATATTAGTTTCAGGTGTAAAATGGATACATGGATACTTTGAACAAATGCACTCATGGATAGAGTTGAAGTCAAGGTAAATTTGGTTTTAAAAAAACAATGCCATTTGAGAATTCCTAACATCCAAGGTAGGGAATACTACTCCTATTCAAGGGCAGTATCTGTGAGTTTAGAAAAACAATTGCACTACTGGGTATTTACCCCAAAGATACAAATGTAGGGATCTGAAGGGGAATGTGCACCCCGATGTTTATAGCAGCAATGTCCACAATAGCCAAACCGTGGAAAGAGCCAAGATGTCCATCGACAGATGAATGGATAAAGAAAATGTGGTATAAAGAGATATTCAATGGAATATTATGCAGCCATCAAAAGGAATGAAATCTTGCCATTTGCAACAATGTGGATGGAACTGGAGGGTATTATGCTGAGCAAAATAAGTCAATCAGAGAAAGACATGTATCATATGACCTCACTGATATGAGGACTTCTTAATCTCAGGAAACAAACTGAGAGTTGCTGGGGTGGTGGGGGGTGGGAGGAATGGGATGGCTTGGTGATAGACATTGGGGAGGGTATGTGCTATGGTGAGTGCTGTGAATTGTGTAAGACTGTTGAATCACAGACCTGTACCTCTGAAACAAATAATACATTATATGTTGAAAAAAAAAAAAAAAAGAAGATAGCAGGAAGGGAAAAATGAAAGGGGGGAAATCGGAGGGGGAGACGAACCATGAGAGACTATGGACTCTGAGAAACAAACTGAGAGTTCTAGAGGGGAAGGGAGTGAGGGAATGGGTTAGCCTGGTGATGGGTATTAAAGAGGGCACGTACTGAATGGAGCACTGGGTGTTATACGCAAACAATGAATCATGGAACACTACATCAAAAACTAATGATGTAATGTATGGTGATTAACATAACATAATAAAAAAATAAAAAATAAAAAATCTAGAAATAACCCTCCCCCACAAAAAAAAGAAAAAAAACAAATGTCAAGATTCTTGGAGAAAAGGAAGGCATAATCATCTGGGTAGAGGCTTTATAAGGGACTAAAACTCAGGGGAAATGTATTGCACTCTAGGGAGAAAAAATAAAAAGCAGGTGCTGTAATCACTAGCGATCACAGTATGGAAAGGTAGAGCTACAGGGAATCATTTTGGCCACAAAAAAAGCTTTCTAGTGAGCTTTGACTTCAAAAGGAAGGGATATCAAACAGCTAGGAAAAAAAAAATACAAAATCGTGTTGTAGAACTGTAAAACTAGGCAAAGAGGGTTCCAAATCCCAGAATGGACTAAGACAAAACACTAAGAACAATAGAAAGGTCTAGTAGGCTGTGTTTAGAATAAAATGAACAAGAAAGGAATAAATCCAGAGCTTGAAGGGCAAGGTTAATAGCCTACAGATATGAAGCGGAGGGACCGAGCTTCTATTTTGCTCTCATTTTCCTTTGCAAGGAGAATAGCCTTTAATCTGAAAGTTCCTACTAACTGCAGAAGTTATAAAGAAGAATGTCTGAAGTCTCTAGAAAGAAAACAAGAGAAGAAAACCAGGAAACTACAGATGGATGAATTCCTTGGTTTCTAAAAAGGTAAACACTAAGGATGGCCAAAATAATGGCACCTAATGTAAACTCCCCAAAATGTCTAGTCCAGATTACAAAACAGATGGTCTGTGAACACTTGCAAAAGGAAGCACATAACATTTGGGCTCAGCGTGATCTCAGTAAATGAAACATGACAAACTAAATTTATTTTCTTTTTTGATACAGCTACCAGACTGCTAGATGAGAAAAATGCCCTAGGCATAATTCATCTGGATTTTAGAAAACCATTTGACAACTTTCTCAGCTGTTTTTGAGGACAAGCCAGAGCAATGTGGGCCAGCTGATAGTGCGTTGGATGGACGTGAGCCTGCTTATGTGTCTATACCCAGGGTGGTGATTTATAGATCAGTGTCAGGCAGGTGGAAACCATCAAGTGCCATGTTCCAATGCTCTGTGCTTGGCCTTGTTCTGTTCAACCTATTCATCAATATCTGCTTGAGTTCTCACTGCAGCTGTTTGTAGCACATTAATGCAGAAGAAAAACTCACTAACATTTATTCAGCATGGGATTGTCATAATAAATACCTTACCTAAATTTATTTTTACAACAGCTCTCTAAGGTATGGGGTATTATCCCCATTTTACTGGGAAGGAAATGAAATTCAGTTAAAATACTTGCCCCATAGCTTGTGCATAGCAGAAAAACAAAATAGGCTTGCGTAATTCCAACGTTTATGGCCTTACCACTGTATTATGCTATCTCAAAATAAAGATTGACTGCAGAATGTGATCATCAGAAAAATTACTGCTGGCTTCTGCTACATTAATAGTCATTTAGTGACTAGATTAATGGAGGCAATTATTCTACTGTGCTCTGCAGTGATCTGGCTCTACCTAGAGTTATGGGTAAGGTCTGTGTTACATGTTAAGAGAGACATAAAAATGCAGACTGTTAACAATCAAGGTTTGAAAACCAGTTATATGACTAGTTATCTGACAAGAAGACATTTAGAGTTATGATAGTTGTTAAAAAACAAACAAACAAAAACAGAAGGACTATGAAAGAGAAGAAACATTCCCATAGTAAGTGGTCAGATGTAGAACCAACAGAGAGAGGCTACAAGGATTGGTCTCTATGTAAAAGTATTTTATAGGGAATGGGACATGCAGAGATGTGAATGGTCTGTCTGAGGTAGTAAACTCCCTACCATTGGACAAAGAATAAGTTTGACCAATTTCCTGGGATGTTGTGGTGGGGATATTTTGCACTGAATGTGAAGTTGAACCAAATGACTCCCAGAGATTCCAAATTTCTATGCGTCTTTGTCTCTAGCTATCCTGTGCTATCTTGTACTCTTAGGCTGTTAAATCATTTCAGACCACACTACCAAGAGCATTATTTATTTATAGCAGTATTTTTATGTTATGTAATATATTAAAATAGGATAAGCAGGCCACTCATTTTATTCATTCAGATTAGGCCAATGTTTTCCTATTTCTATGCCCAATCTACCTCATCACCATATCCCCAATCTTACTTATCACAACCTATACAAAAACCTCCTCCTTCTATCTTTTTCAGTTTCCACTCATAATTTTCTATAAAAACTCCACTCAATGTTTTTCTATTCTTCTGAAACCACTTCAGTCTAAATTGACCCCATAAGTCTGAAATCCTCAATTTACACCTGATTTATATTCTCTACCAGTTATTTAGCTACCATATTATATTATGCTTTGTATTTTCTTGATATGTCTTTTTGCTTAAGAATAGTGACTTAAACTCTTGTATCACACAATAAGTCTATTTTATCCACTAATCATATAGATAGGATCTAAATGCTTCCAAAGGCTTAAAACTATTTAGAGTTTGAAAAAAAAAAATGGCTCCAAATTACAAAAAGAAAACTTGTATATTAAAAATTAGTAAATGTTTAATGAGTTATTTTAAAGTATATTAGAAAATAAATTTCACTCCATTTAACTATTTTTAAATTTTATTTAATATAATATACGATGTTAGTGTGTTACATGTTGTGAGTTAAAAGGGGTATTTTTAAAAGGAGGGTTAAGCGACCTTATTTCCCACAATATCTCATTCTAGGTTAGCATTCAGCTAACCTTGAGCATTCAGCTGAGTACAGATTATCACGTCTTTGAGGAAACTTAATCAAGTTTGGGGAAATAACCAGCAAGGGAGGTAACAGTGCTCAGTGCTCAATAAAGGAGCTGAAATAGTACTTGTTTCCATCATCCAAACTGGAAATCCTCCTGACTTATGGGGCACTAAGGAAAGGAAACGGAAGAGACTTGCCTCTGGGGTAATTGATTCTAGTTGGAGCAATGTTCCAGTCCTACCTAACAAACCTTAAAAGCAAAATCTAGCAGGATTAAACTATTTCCAAGTAAGTTAACTGCATATCAGAATAAAACTCAAAATATTTATAAGAATGCACAAATACCCAGTGCCTCACAAGGTGAAATTTACAATACCTGGCATTCATTCAAAGGTTACCAGACATGCATGGAAGCAGGAAAACATGACTCATAATGAGAAAAATCAAATAATTGAAACCAGCCTATAACTGCCACAGATGGTAGAATTAATAGACAAGAACATAAAGAGAGTTATTATAATTGATTCTATACACTCATAAAATTAAATAACACATAGAATATATTGAAAAACAAATCCAGCTTCTACAAATAAAACTAAAAAATGTGAGATGAAAAATACATTGGATGGGATTAATAACAGATTCAACATTAAAGAAGAAAAGATTCTTGAACGTGAAGACATAGCAATAGAAATGATCTAAAATAAAAAACAGTACAAAAATAAAATAAATAAAAATAATAATAAACAGAGAATCAGTGAATAGTGATATAAGTGACCTAATAGATATGTAATGAATGTCCCCAAAGGATGGAGGGAGATAATAATGATTTGAAGAAATAGTTTTCTATTTGAAGAAATTTGAAGAAAACTGTAAGTCTGCATACGCATAAGCTCAACAAACTCTAAAAACAAGAAATACAAAGAAAATGACAATAAGTCATATCATAAGCAAATTGTTCAAAACCATTGATTAAAAAAATATTTTTTAATGACCAGATAAAAAAGGCTCATTAGTTACAGAAAATCAAGTATGACATTAGATTTCTTGTGGCAAACAATGCAGGTAGAAAGCAATGAACAAGATTTTAAAGGCATCAACAAATGAAAATTATCAACCTGTAATTCCTAACCCAACAAAAATACCTTTAAAAATTAAAAGAAAAATAAGGACATTTCTAGATATAAAAGCAGGAGGAATTCATTCATCAGTAGCAGACCCACACAACAAAAACTAATTTTTCTGTTTGTTTTTGTTTTTATTTTTTAAATTAACATATAGTATATTATTAGTTTCAGAGATAGAGTTCAGTAATTCATCACTCTTATATAACACCCAGTGTTTATTACATCATGTGCCCTCCTTAATGTCCATCACCCAGTTGCCCCATACTCCCCTCCCCTCCCCTCCAACAACACTCAGTTTGTTTCCTATGATTTAGAGTCTCTTGCTGTTTGTTTTCCTCTCTGATTCCATCTTGTTTTATTTTTCCCTTCCTTTCCCTAGGCGCCTCTGTTTTGTTTCTTAAATTCCACGTATGAGGGAAATCATATAATTGTCTTTCTCTGACTGACTTATTTCACTTGGCGTAATACCCTCTAGTTCCATACACCTCATTGTAAATGGCAAGATTTCATTTTTTGATGGCTGAGTGATAGTCCATTGTATATATATAGCACATCTTCTTTATCCATTCATCTGTCGATGGACATCTGGGCTCTTTACATAGTTTGGCTATTGTGGACATCGCTGCTATTAACATTGGGGCACAGGTGCCCCTTCGGATCCCTACATATTTATCTTTGGGGTAAATACCCAGTAGTGAAATTGCTGGGTTGTAGGGTAGCTCTATTTTTAACTTTTTGAGGAACCTCCATACTGTTTTCCAGAGTCACGCAATAAAAGCTATTAAAGGAAGTCCTTCAGACAGAAAAAAAATGTTACCACATGGAACAATGGACATACATAAAGGAAGGACGAGTGCAAGAAATCGTAACTGCATGATCCACTCCAGTCCTGAAATTGGATAAAAACAAGGAAAAGATTCTTCACAGAGGATCAATATTTTTGCTCTTTATGGAATATGCCAAGCACACTCCAGGCTCTGGGCCTTTGTACTTGCCATTCCCCCTGCTTGGAACTCTCTTAACCTCTTACCCCAGATTTAAGAATGAATTGCTCCATCCCTCCATGCAGGTATCCTTTGTTCCATCATCATTTCCTTAGAGAGACTTTTCCTATCTGAATTAAAATAACACCCTGTATAATCTTCAAAGTTTTACTTTTTTTTACTTTACATCACTTGTCACTTCAACAATTTATCTTATATGTAACTTAATATTCTCCCTTCAATTTTTTTGACCTGGCCAGGAGTTACACTATGTGTTCACTTTATGAAAATTCATCCAACTCTGCACTTACCATTTTTACATTTTCTATATGTGTGTTATACTACAATAAAATGTTTTTAAAAATAAAAGAAAAACAGTGAGACACCACCATATAGTCATTGGAATGGCTGAAATGATAAAGTATACCAAGTAGTGATATACATACGGAACAACTGGAATTCTCTTTCAATACTGGAAGCAATTTAAGATTGTCAAGAGCATTTGAAAATTAACTGGCAGTTTCTTAAAATTGAAAACTAGTCAATATGTAGGCATTTCCCCCAATAAATTAAAACATATATTCATATGAAGACTTGTATATAATTGTTCCTCAAAACTTTGCTCATGATAGCTAAAAACTAGAAATAATTCATCAAATGGTGAATATCTATTAAGAGTTTAATGAAAGGGACGCTTGGGTGGTTCAGTTGGTCACGTGTCTGACTTCAGCTCAGGTCCTGATCTTAGGGTCCTGGGATCGAGCCCCATGTGTGGCTCCCAGCTCAGCAGGGGAGTCTGCTTGTCCTTCTCCTTCTGCCCCTCCCCCGCTCATTCTCTCTTTCTCTCTCAAATAAAAAAATAAAATCTTAGAAAAAAGAGTTCACGGGCCCCTGGGTGGCTCAGTTGTTAAGCATCTGCCTTCAGCTCAGGTCATGATCCCAGGGTCCTGGGATTGAGCTCCTCATCAGGCTCCCTGCTCAGCAAGAAACCTGCTTCTCCCTCTCCCTCTCCCTCTCACCCTGCTTGTGTTCCCTCTTTCACTGTTTCTCTCTCTGTCAAATAAATAAAATCTTAAAAAAAATAAAAATAAAATAAAAAAGAGTTCAATGGAAAAATACGTAATATCTACATAATTCAATTCTACTCAACAATAAAAAGAAACAACTGATACAACAATACGAATAAATCTCAAATTTATTATGCTGAGGGAAAGAGGCCAGACACTGGAGAATGAATATTGTATTACTCCACTTATTTAAAATTATAAAAACTATAAAGTAATCTATAGTGACGAGAAGCAGATTAATAGACTGTGTGTGTGTGTGCGTGTGTGTGTTTGTGTGTCTGCCATCAGAAAGACATGGACTGCAAAAGACTGTGAGGAAACTTTTGGGATAATATAAACTATTATATATCTTGATTGTTCCATGAGTAAACACATCTTTTAGAACTCATTAAACTGTGTCCTTTAAATGAATGAGGTACATTGCACAGAAATCATACCTCATTGAAGTTCATTCAGAATATAGTTTTCCTCGGTACTCCCTTGTCGAGGGTTTCTACCACTTGCACTTTTACTTTTCTTTCCATGCTTTTACCTAGTCTCGGCACTAGAAAGACACAATAAATTATGCATAGAACTTCCTCATATTTGGCCTCAAATTATGTACTAGCCCAGGTTAGGAGCTTGACTGTGCATGAGTCGTTATTTTCTCTCCAAACTTCTACTATGCTAAGAAATTTATTTCCACAGCTTCCAATATGTGACTCTGCCTGGGTTTAGCTTCCCCATTTTACTGGGGAAATGAAGTAGCAATATGCTAGTAATGGATATTCATTGACAACGTGCAATTACCATTCAGAGCCACACGGATCAGACTGAATTCCATCACCTGAAGCCTTCTTTCTGCTGTGTCTGTGAAAGCCATAAAAATGGTAATTTGAAAAAAGGCAGGATTTAGTAAGTTTGGGGAAGGGGCCTGCTCTGGGGGCATTATTATCTAATGAGAGTTTGTTCTCAGAAAAAGTAAGGCTTTTAACTTGGAGTTTCATTTGCCAAATGTGGACTCCCACTGGAATGCTCTGTTAAGATGCTGCAGTGCAATCATACAGTTTTCGGGTTGATGAAAGGTGTCGCAAGGAGGCAGGCAGACTTTTCTCTCCATTTCATGCAGTTCTGTAAGGCACCTAATCAATTTGGTGCTTCCTCTTTCAACCTGCAGGTAGTTTCCTTGTGACCGAAAGCATCTTTTATTTGTAAAACACAAATAAACAAAAACATTTAGAGATCCGTTTTGTCTTACTGGAGCCTCACTAGAGTCTTGTTCATTAAATGAAACAAACATGATTTTTACTTGGATGGATAAAAAATAAAACTGAGGCACAGAAAAAACAGTGTGGAGGATAGTGAATGCAAGTTTAGAGCCGTCAGGCATGGACTGGAATACGAGTTCTGCCAGTTCGCAATGCGACTCTGAGCAAATCGCAATCTGTTATCTATTATAATTTTTAACCATGTTAGTTAAAAAAAAAAGGTTTCTTAAGTTTCCACAGGGAAAAAGTATCCTACTGAAAAGATCAGGAGCTAATCTGCTGTTCTGAAAGAAAAGACTTACTAACCCATGAGAACTGTCAAAGGCGGCGTGTGGGCAAAGCCAAGTAAATGCCAGGTAGAATGATAAAGCATTACATTTTTAAGACAAATGTAAATGTAACACCACCTGAAAAACTCAAATACCTTAGACTCACTTAAAGCAACTGTGAATTGACAGAAACGAATGATTGCAATAACCCTTAAAATTAATGAGTGCTACGTAGAGTTCATTCTCTGATTCAGCGTGAACTCTGCAGAACCTCATTCTATAAAATGATTAGAGGTAATTCCTAGCTTATTTACATAATCTTACATTTCAGGAGTGATGGAAGTGATGGTTAAAATATCACTTTGACAGCAGATTGAATTCTTTTGAATTTACCACATAGGGAAATCTTATTCTGTATTATTTTGTTTTATACCAGTGTAAAAATCCCTCATTTTACCAACACAACAATGTATTTTCTAATATACTTTCAGAGTGTCTCCTGCAAAGTCAGGCCAATTATTTCATTGGATTTAAAGGGACGTTACAGGCAAGACTTCCAAAACAAGATAGCATGTTCAAGAGCATTCACAGGATGTGAACTCAGATTGATGCTGGACTGATTCCCAGCCCTAATGTATACTTTATGTACAGTCATGGATCAAACACTTTGCTTTATCCAGCTTGTTTCCTTACTTGTTAAGTAGGACAGCTAATACTTACCTTGCAGGGTTAATTTAAAATTAATATTTGCAAATTGTCTATAATATGGTAGGCACTCAACAATGCTAGTTCTTTTCTTAGGCCATGGAAGACAGATACACTAGTTACTTTTCAATGCTTCTTCTTCCCAATATTTTTTTGCTGAATATCACATTTATATTTGTGTGTCCACTAATTTGCTACAAATATTGATTACTGTTGACAAGATAAATAAGTCCCCTAGGACTCTAAAATTTCTGCAGGACAGAAAATAACTACTGGTCCTCATGTTTCTAGAGGCACAAGACTTCTAGTATAATTGGCAAGTTATTTATTGCCCAGTGAGGTAATCCAAACTTAGAACCTTCAGTGCCCCCTTCATGGGAGGGGTTGTGCTTTGCAGAATCAGCAAAATAGCTTGGCAGACTGTTAAGGTTACATTATTCCTTCAAGGCTCAGGTTGCTCTAAATGTTTTGTGGAGAAGTCTTGAGGCTTAGAACAATGAATGTATTCTTTCTGCAAGACACGAGAAATCTTAGAAAGACTATGCTAGAAAGAGATCATGACCTCTGAAGCATGTTCTTCTTCTGAAATCCGAAGACACAGAAAAGCAACAATATTTTTTTTTCCTTTCCTCTATTCCTTCCTTCCTTCCTTCCTTCTTTCAACCAATATTTTTTTGAAAATATATGTACTCAACACGGTTCTAGACACAGAAGATATAGTAAGACATAAAATAGATGGGGAGTGATATAAGAGAATCAGGGAATAAATAATTAGAATTTCAAAGGGTAATAAGTGCTATGGAGAAAAATAAAGTAGGGTCAGGAGGATAGGGATTCCTGAGATGAGGTTGTTTTTGCTGCTATTTTTTAAAGTGTAGGTGGGAAGGCTTCACTGTGACGACAATATTTGAGTAGAAGAGTAAGAGGGTGAATTGTAGGGAAACCCGGGAAAGCACATTCTGGAACTTATGGATGAAGAGACAGTTCTTTTTGAGGTTCATCAGGAAGGCCAGAATGGCTGGACCAAGGGAGGAAAGGAGTTTGGTAGATGAGGTCTGGAGTTAATGAGGAGCCAGATCAGTTGAGGTCCCCCAGGCCATTGCAATGACAACAGTTTTTATCTGATATGTTTTAAACTATCTCCCTGGTTTGTCTTTTGAGAATAGACCGCAAGGGGAGTCTAAGTGGAGGCAAGACCACTCAGGGGACAATTGCAAACATCAGTGATGACTTGTACTTTAGTCGGGGCAGAAAATTTGGTGAAAAGTAAAAAGATTCCATATATTTTGAAGGTAATTAAAAGAATAAGCTTTTGGTTTGATTTTGGAATATGAGATAAAAAGAAAAGTAAATTTTCCTCTTAGTAACTAGTAGGGTGAAGTTCACATTTACAAAGACTGAGGGGGGTGATGTTTTTATTTGAGTAATAGGAACATTTCAGATGTATTATATTAGACATCCAAGTGAAGATACAAAAACAGTGCATTGACTTTATCATGAAATATTTATATGCCCACTTAAGAAGTAAACATTGCAATAGTCTCTAAAAACAGCATGGTTGGCTTTAAAGACTGTTTTAAATTTTCAGTAAAATATTAAAGTATCTTAAGAGGACTACAATCCCCAAAGCATCTCTTACTAGGGACTCTACAATCCATCCAATATAGAAATTTATAGGACCTAAATATTAAATTTGTAAAATTACTTCAGGGCTTAACTTCAGGGGACTATTACCTGGACCATACTATCTGCCTTCTTGCATAAGAGAAGAAAGACAACTAATATTGACCTCCTACTCTGTGGCTGATGGTTTATGAAGCTGACTGCTTTTTAATTTTCATAAGTACTCTATAAGTAAGAAATTATTATTTCTGCTTGAAAGATAAGGAAACATTCACAAATTAAGAGGCTTACCCAAAGATACCCAAATAACAAATGGAGCTAAGGGCAGGCCCTTATAATTTTTTTTAATTTATTTTTTTATTATAATTTTTCAAACTACTGTACTAAAACCTTTCCCATTTGGCTACCGACAGAGTGATGAAACTAGCCATACAGAGATAGAAATAAGCCAGCCACTCACACTAAATTGAGAAAGATTGATGGTATTGAGTGGGAGTTAAAATGTGACTCTTGGGACACCTGGGTGGCTCAGTCAGTTATTGTCTGCCTTTGGCTTGGGTCATGATCCCAGGGCCCTGGGATCGAGCCCCGCATCGGAGTCCTTGCTCAACGGGGAGCCTGCTTTTCCCTCTCCCTCTACTGCTCCCCTTGCTTGTGCTCTCTCTCTCTGTCAAATAAATAAAATCTTTAAAAAAAATAACTAAATAAATAAATAAAATAAAACATGACTCTTATTTTCCTTATTCCTTTGATCAGGCTTACTCACAGACCGGGATTTGTATATTACAAAATTCTGCATTATCAAGGAACCAATTTCAGAGAGGTTTCAATCTATTATTCACAGACAATTTAATTTGTGTGTTCAAGATTTGCTCCACAGAGAATCTCTCCTGGTTCTTTTCCCACAGGACCCTTAATTGTTCTAGCACCTCCATGTGGTGCTTCTCCAGCCATGACTCAAAGACTTTAAATGACTGTATTTATTTTAAGAAAAACTTTAGTGCCTATAAAAACAGCATGTTCACCCACAGCACATCTGTTCTCCCTCTCAGTTTTATCATCACTTTGCCAGAGGTTTTACCGGCTATTTGGAGGGAGCTTGGTTGCTCTGATTCAACTAGATCCTTATCTGCACTAAGTACAATTAGCTTAAAAACGTAGGACACACTGATATATTTATAAAAACACACTGCACTATCTTTTCCAATTTCTAGACTCCTCCGATTCTGAAGGTCTTCATCTGTGGAAAGGAAACAGTTGTCTCTGCTTTGCAGGGGTTTATGTTTATTTACATTTACAAAAGCTTTTTCTTCCCTTTGGGTTGGACAGTGTCCTTTCTTGGTATTTTCCTTTAGTTATACTTCAGATTAGTGATACATTATTGTTTTCTTCTATTTCCATTCAAATCCGTGAACTGGATTGCTTTCTTTTTTTTAAAATTTTTATTTTCTTTTATTTATTTTTATTATATTTATTTTTTATTTTGTTCAGTTAGCCACTGTATAGTACATCATTAGTTTTTGATGTAGTGTTCCGTGATTCATTAGTTATGTATAACACCCAGTGCTTGTCACAGCAGCTTATGTTGCGTTATCTTCATTCAAGACCCTTACTGACTTAAGTATTGAAAATGAAGAAAAATAGTTGAATAATTTTTGGTGGGATATGTATGTTTGCATCAGATTTGGAGAAATGACTCCATCTTACGCTAACATGTGCTTTTCTAGTCAAATATCTTGGCAGAGCCTTGGTTAAATTTAATGATTGTGTCACTACCTTAGTATGTACCACTTTAGTAATAGCTGAGATCATATTAATTCCAAAGTGTGGGTGTATCGGGTCAGGTTTGGTCTGCTATGGAGTCAAAGAAACCTCTAAAATCTCATATAGGTTAGCCAGTCTTTCCCCATCTTTTAACTTTGCCATCTGAAATATGTCGCCTCCAAGGTTATGGCAGCAGGAAGAAAGAGAGTTGTAGGAGGTTCTTAACTACACCTGCCAAGAAGTGACACAATAATTCTGCTCACAGCTCATTGGCCAGGAGTAATAACATGGCTCCAATCTAGTTGTAAGGACATTCAGTGAGTACCAAATTTCCATTTCTCCTCAATAATTAAGTATCAGTTCCTCTATATGCCATCTGGATTCTACTCCTTCAAGGAGGCCAAATCCCAGCCTAGCAATTCTGTATCTTATGGAATTTTACAGCAAACAGTAAAATCCTAACAAAGAAATTCATAGCTGGCACATAATATTGGCAGAAGTTAACCTATTTTAGAACGAGAAGAGTACACAAATATAAATGAGCTTATGTTTAATGACAAGAAACATATTATCCTCCTTCCTAATAAGTATGCAAAAAAAAGTATCAATGGCTTTTATAATTGTGCATCATGGGATTTGTTTTATTTTAGTCAATGATAACTCTTAATAATTCATTAACCTCCATTAACTCTCAGCTATCACTAAGTAATACTATTTCTAAGGATAAGAGCTTTAGTTGCTAGAGAAATACCTTGCTTGCAAGCTCTGCATAGAGCTTATTTTTAAATCTACTTTTTTAAAGTAGATTTCTTAAAGTCACAGGAATAGATTTCTGAAATCTCAAAGACTGTGGGGTTTCAACTTTGAACAACGATGTCTAGACACCAAACTGGACTTTCCTTTGCTGCTTTTGTATCTTTCAAATAAAGACAACCCACAAATTGATTGTCTCTAAACATTTGGAATCTTCTAAAATAAAACAGATTGGACAACGACTGCACAAAATAACTGAACAATATTTGAAGGGTAAAGAAAAGAAAAGAAAAGAAAAGAAAAGAAAGAAAACCAGGAAATGCTTGTTTGGTTTCTTTGGTGACAGTGACTTGTTTGGAATTTTTTTTATTATGTTCAGTTAGCGAACATAGAGTACATCGTTAGTTTTTGATGTAGTGTTCAATGATTCATTAGTTGTGTATAACAACCAGAGCTCATCACAACACTTGCCCAAAAGTGAATTCTCTACAAAGATGTTTTGTCACTGGTATTACACACCCAAAGAGATCACAGTGAAAGTGAGAGATGAAGCACTTTGTGCATAACTGCAGAAAATAACCCAAATGATATGCATGTGTCTATAAAAATGTGCTTTATGTAATATGAATAAACAAGCATGTGCACCTGTTAAAGCCCAAAAGATTATGCGAGAGATTTTTTGTGTGTGTTTTTACTAATGAATCATTTTTTTCTCACATTATTTTTAAATTACAATTGGATTTTCTTTTGGTTATAAAAAATTACATGTTTACTATAGAATATTTGAAAAATAAAGAAACATAAGAAAAAAATAAAAGCTACAAGTAAATATTTCAAGAATGAATGATGTTTTGGTTTGTTACTTCTGATTTTATTCCTAATATACCAATATGTCAAAATTTGCATCATACTGTGTGTGTCTGATATACGATGCATGGTTTACAAAGCATGCTTTTTAGTGGCTCTTTTATATACACAAACACATATACAACCACAATGGTATTTAATGGTTCTTATTCTGGATGTTTGAGCTATATCTAAATTCTGTACTATTATAATGAACACAGCACTGAACATCTAAATACTTGTCTTTATCCATATATCCTGTTTGTTTCCTGAGCTAGATTGTTGCCCGAGATTGTTGTTTCTGACTCTTACTAAGTATGCCAAGGGGCAGTGGCATTCTATAAAATAACCAAAATGATGTTTTCATTCTTTTGCACTATTGAATGATATGCATTGCTCACAGCATTTTGTTTATTGGTGTTGAGCAATGAATATTTGGATTTATAAAGAAAACTTTGTGGAGGAGGAAGAATCTCACTGAATGGAGAAACTCAAGGCACTTCTTACATTAGAAGGCACTGCAGACAGAGCAGGGAATAATGGAGCGGGGAGTATGCACACTCAGGGGTGGCAAATGCTTTTAGGCTGGGAATGTATTCCTTCTAGAAGACACTGTGAGGAACTTCGATGGTAAGGTGAGAAAAGCAACTCTGATTTATAGGATGTGAAAAACAATTAGCATTTTAGGGAAAGAAATTACTGAAGATTATTCTTAAGAATAAAAAATACTACAGAAGTGTTTAGAGTTTCTAATATGATTGAAGTATGAAGTTTAAGAAACATTTTTAAGAAATGGGATTTTTTTGGAGGGGTAGACAACCATGAGAGACGATGGACTCTGAAAAACAAACAGGGTTCTAGAGGGGAGGGGGGTGGGAGGATGGGTTAGCCTGGTGGTGGGTATTGAGGAGGGCACATTCTGCATGGAGCACTGGGTGTTATGCACAAACGATGAATCATGGAACACTTCATCTAAAACTAATGATGCAATGTATGGGGATTAACATAAGAATAAAAAAAAAAAAAAGAAATGGGATTTTTTTTTCATAGGATTGGATCATGAGACTGCCCAGTCAATACTGTTTGAGGAAAAAGCAGACCATCAGGGAACATGAAATATTACTCCAGAACTGTAAATGTGTTCAATTATTCATTCCGATTCCATATGTCTTGTCAATGTTTTAGTGAGGCCCTATGCTAGGCAATACAGATACAAAGACTAACAAGAGGCAATTCCCATGCTGTAAGGATTCAGGGTCAAGGGGAAGGACAAGGAATTATTTACAAAGTTTACATTATAATAATGTTAATAATGAGATATAACCATGTAAATAATAGAGAAATAACAACGGAGGTCTCAGATGGAGCAAGCCAAAAAATATAAAAATCTTTTGAGGAGACATCAGAGTCAGTGCCAGTGAAATTACAGGGGTCACTTGAAAGGTATATAGGGATGTGTCAAGAGGAAAGGTTTCCCACAGGCATTCCAAGCAGTGTGTTGCGGGGGAACCCTGCAGAGTCACGGAGCCATAGAGGAGAATGATGCATCCCGGGGAATAACACTGGTGTAGGAGGACTGTGGTTGTGGAATTACACAAACTCAGATGGAAAGTTATGTCAGATCCAATTCTGAAAAATCCATAAGAAGTTTGTGTTTTATCAAGTTGTGTCAGAAAGTCAATGGAAATTTTAACCAGGGAATTAATAAGCAAATTGTGGTTTTGTCCTGTCTTATGTGTCACATAAGTACTACTTCACATATATTCATAGATAAATAGCTCGTCTACACTCTTAGGCTGAAGTCATTTGTAAAGACATTCACCCCCTCCTTGATTTTCTGCTTTAATATATTTCCTGAATTTTTTTTTAAAGATTTATTTATTTATTTGAGAGAGCGAGAATGAGAGAGAGAGAGTACATGAGAGGGGGGAGGGTCAGAGGGAGAAGCAGGCTCCTTGCTAAGCAGGGAGCCCGATGCGGGACTCGATCCAGGGACTCCAGGATCATGACCTGAGCCGAAGGCAGTCGCTTAACCAACTGAGCCACCCAGGTGCCCCATATTTCCTGAATTTTGAGAGAAATATTTCAAGTGACAAAATGGATGTACTGCTCTCTAAATAGTTTAATTTAGACACTCCACACCCCTTACTGTATAGTAGATGATTATGGCATCATATGTAATGAAAATCTACTCAGCTGTAAAAACAAAAATATGTGTCTGTGTATACATACACACACACACAAACATATTGTGCAAATTGCTTTTTTCAAATCTAAGATCTAACAAATATTGAAATACCAACATATGTACATGAAGGGATTATGTGTGTATATACATATATATATATATATATATAATGCATACTTATATAATTAAAATAGATATATCTTAGGTAAAAAATATAAAGCTGAATAATCATTTGTATAATATGACCCATTTTGTAAAAACAAAGAAAGTCAATAAAAACTTGCAATGTGTTGGGGCTCCTGGGTGCTCAGTCAGTTGAGCGTCCGACTCTTGGTTTTGGCTCAGGTGATGATGTCATGGGTTATGAGATTGAACTCCACATGGGTCCCTCTGCCCCTCCCCCCCACGCTCTCTCTCTAAAATAAAAAAAGTAAATAAATCTTTAAAAAAAAACTTACAATGTGTTATATTGTTTCTTAGCATACAAAATTATGCATTTCTGAAAAAATACAGTAGGAACTACTAATATTAGTAACCACTGAGGAGTGGCAATGAAAGGTCAGAATTTGAGACTCAGGAAGTATTTACTGCTGACATTTCACTCTTTTGTACATCATTTTATATTTTGATTGGTTAAGAAATATTTACACTTAAAAATTTTTTCTTTCTTCATTATTACTATTAATTAGTATTTACATTGGAAATATGTATATATAATACCTCAAATTCACTTGTTCATATTCCAAATGGGTTTGAGATAAATGTGCACACCAATATTTTAGTAACAGGGTTTTATATGTCTATTGAAACAACGTCATTAATCATGTTATCAAAATTTTCTCTATTCCTACTCATTTTTTTAGGCTCTATGAACCTATTAGTTTATGAGGAGTATGTTAAAATATCACCCTATGGTGGCAATATATCAATTCCATTAATTCTGTCAATATTTACTTCATGTGATTAAGAAGACTACATGGTTGGGTACTGCGTATACAAGACAAATGTGTATTCTTGACCATTTGTTCTTTTCATCATTATTGAATGATCTTTTTTCTCCTGCAGTTTTTAGCTTTAAAATGTCCTTAACTCAACAAGTGCAAGTTTTGCTATGGACATGAGCAGTTGGAATTCTCATAAATTGCGGGCGAGAGTAAAAAATTTATAATCACCTAGGGAAACTATCCATATGAATTTACCAACTAACACCTGAGGGTATGTGTTCCCTATGATCTGGCGGTTCTACTCCCAGACATACTCAACAAAACACCCCAAATATCCATCAACAGTAAATGAGGCATACGAACTCTAGTAAATTTATACCGTCAATATTATAGAGCAATAAAAATGAACTCAACCACATGGATGAATCCTACAAATTTAACGTCAAGTAAAAGAAGTAAACCCTAAAAATTACTTACAAGCAATACTAAACCACACAGAAGTGAGAATAGTATTCAACTTCAGTAATAAAAGAGGGATAGTTATTGAGAGAGTATGTGAGCAATGCTTTTAAAAGTTGGCAGTTACTTTTCCTTTGACCTTGCTGATAGTTATATAGGTTTTGTTTTGTGGCAATCCATTTACCAGCATGTATATTTATGTTTTTGTACCTTCTTATATATTCGTAATACTCAATAATAAAAAAGATAAAATTTTCAAGAAATAGAAATAGATAAATCCTTCCAAATCTATAAAATATATTTATCTCACTTGCTAAAACAGCATGCTTAATGAGAAAACAGTCAAACATCTCCCAAGTCAAAAACAAGAAACACAGGACCCTAACACTATTATTTTATAACCTTTTATTAATGGTGCTATGTAAAGCACTTAGGAGAATAAAGTTAAAAATTAAAAATAAATGCAGAAAAAATTAAAATGTTTATTATTTGAATGGATTCTATAATTCTATAGGTGTGACATCTAAGAGAAGAACCTAAAAACTTAGCAAGCTAGATACTCAGCTATTGAATTGGCACAAACATCCATAGTTTTTCTATATACCATCTAGAAGGGAAAATGAATGTCACCATTTACCATAACAACAACAACAAAAATCAGTCTCCTAGAAATACAGTAAATAAGAAAAGTAAAAGATACATGCATGGAATATTTTAAAGAACTACTGAAGGACATGAAAAAGTTATAGAACAAATGGAAATAAATACAATATTTTTAGATAAGAAGATTCACCATCATAAAGGCATCAATTTTCCTTAAGTTATTTTATGTTTAATAAATAAACATAAAATAAAATGCTGTTTTTCATATGGAAAAATAGACTAATAAGAAAAGCCTGGGAAATTTGGAAGTAGAGGAGAAATGGGAGAGAACGCACCTTCCAGATACTGAGGCTTATTAAGGCACAGTGTGCACTTTTATTATCAAACAGAAAAGTCAATGTAAATGTATAGAAATTCCAAAAATAGACCAAAATAGATATAGGTATTTACTATAATGTAAAATCAGCATCTCAGCTAAGGTAGGAAAATGTTATAATTGACCAACAAATAGTGTTGACACGACTATCATAACCAATTGAAAACTAATTTTGATCTATGTCTCACGTCTCACGTTGCACAGAAGGGCAAATTCCAATTGGACGAAACATCTAAATGCAAAAATAACAGATCTTTTTAAATATGAGTAGAAAACATGGGGAAATTCCTCTATGATCTCCGAGAGAGAAAGACAGAGATGTATTTCGAATTATGTCTCAGCATCCAGAAAGCATAACCTAATAAATTGATAAATTTACTGAGACCATGATTTTCTGCAACAATTAGAAAAATGGATATGTCACCAAAATCGTATTTTAAACCCATTTGAAAACACATCCAGGGAAAGGACTAGATAAATTAAAATTCAACTTGTTCTGGTCAATGACAATAGCCAACCACTTTCTTTACTGGAGGCATTTGTCAGTTCTGGGCAGGGACTAAGGATCAAGCATGACCTAAGTAGTGGGAGTCTGCTAGAGAACAGAGAAACAATGGGATCTATGATGGTTGTGAGAGTTGGCATAACAGACTGTTTACTAGAGGAGCCCCAAATGCACACCTGGCTTCCTCCACAAGAGACTTCTTGAGATCTGTGGTGTCACAGACAGCTGGAAGGCTAGGCCTGAGACATCTAAATGGACAAAGTAAAATCTCCCAGGGCCTTTGGTGCTTAGGAATCAAAGCCCCACTAGACAAGGGGACCTGCTTCAAGTACAAAACTCTCCTTAAAATATGTGCCAGATTCGAAAGCCTTGTGGGTGAAGACCAGGGAGCTAAACTGTAAACCCTCAAAAGGCAGAACCAAGTCTGGAAATATTCACAGCTAAGGAGATAAAAACCATTGCACTCAGTAATCAAAAACCCAGAAGGGCCATGGCTGAGGAATAAGGAAACACCTAAGTAGACAGAATCTTAATAAAACTGCAACCCAACCTAAGCTCAAGTCCTGATTGGCTAAGATTACCTTAATATCATCTTATTTGCCTAACACACGCAAAGGAACCACTTTCCTTAAAAAAAAAAAAAAAAGATTTTATTTATTTTATTTGAGAGAGAGCATAAACAAGAGAGAGAACAGGAGCATGGGGGAGAGGGAGAAGGAGAAGCAGATTCCCCACTGAACAGGGAGCCTGATGTGGGACTCGATCCCAGGACCCTGAGATCATGACCTGAGCCAAAAGTAGACCATTAACCAACCGAGCCACCCAGGTGCCCCAGGAATCACTTTCTTATGGAAAATAATATCACTGCAGTATCTCTAATTCTCTTACACACATATCTGACATATAATTAGAAATTAGACGAAATGTGGTGACAGGAAATTATAAATGATGATTATAAGTAAACAATAGAAATAATTACCACCTTTCTCCAAGACTCTTCCTAGCCAAACTGGGCCCCTCAGGGTTACAATGCTGGTCCATTACTGCTCAATGAGAAGTTCTAACGGACAAATTTTGCTTGCTGCTTTACTATCACGGTGAGTGAAGATTTCTCAGAACTTTGCGGCAGCCTGAAGCTCTTCCTACCTAATCATATCATGCTGCTATACCAGGATACCCTAGACTGGCTGGCTTTAACAACAGGAATTTATTTCTTACATTTCTGGGGGCTGAGAAGTTGAAGATCAAGGTGCCAGCCAATTTGGTGCCCAGGTGAGGCCCTCTTCCTCTTACAGATGGATGCCTTCTCTATGTATCCTCACATGATGGACAGAGGAAGCTCTGGTCTCTTCCTGTTCTTAAAAGGACATTAATCTTATCATGGGGCCACACATTCAAGACCTCTTCTGAACCTAATTACCTCCCAAAGGACCCACCTCCAAATACAATCACATTGAGGAAGAACGCTTCAACATACGAATTTTAGGTACATTATTCAATTCACAGCAGTGACCCCTCCTTTCCTTTCTCCCTTCTCAGGAGTTAAGAGTCCTATTGCAGTCTTAAGGCACTCTCTGTTTATTCCCGCTTCTTCCACAAGGTTCTCCCCCCAGTAAATATCTTGCACATCTACTTCCATCCTGACATCTCTTTCTCAGAGGATCCAAATGACACAGATGGTGTAATACACATCTAAATAAACTACCGGCTAAGCTGGTCTCAGTCTTTGTATATAACGTATTTGCTATTTCTGATTTTTAAAGCCGTTACTGCCCTCTATGGCCCTTCCTCTCCCTCTCTATTCTAGCAACTTCACTGTGTGGCCCCAGGTATGCTATGTAATTTTCAGGTTTTGTACCTAATACATTTTTATTTTTTTTCAAAGTTTCTTGCTGGTTAGTGCTGAAGGGCATCTTACAATCAAAATAAGACCATGAGCACTGGTCTAAGTACAACATTGGTTATTGATAGGCTGAGACTGACCCAAAACAGTGAGCAATGTAGTGAGCAGTCTATTCACAACATATTTGGCAGAATCCAATTCCCACTACTATAAAATTGAACAGCTCTACGGTGCCTGACTGAAATTTTCTTGGAGCTTAACTCCACAATGTTCATTTTCTTCCGCCATCTGTTGATAGGGATATGTCACCAGTTTTGTAGGCTACCAGCCTGCAACCCAATGGTTGCTGCCTTACAGAATTTTATGAATTCAATTTCCAGAGACCTAGTCTTGGTGTGAAGGGATGACATGGAAACGGGTTCAGACACACCAGTCATCCATAATTATAGAATCTGTACAACTACTCTAGAGTTCGAATCCACTACTTCTTCCCAATTATTCTTTATCAACTATTGGTATATGTAAACAGTAGTCAATTTGGTGAGTAGGCTAACACATGGGTTCAGATTATCAACTCAGACACAAATTTGAAATATATATTAAGTTTTACTTAAAAATACCAGAATATGGCTACCAAGAGGCTTTCACAAAGCAGAAAGAAATCTTGAATTTTGAAGGCAGATTCCCACTTCGTCCCTTCCTGTATCAGAAATATGCTTCAAACAGAAAAGATGAGCTTCTAAGTCAGGTTCATGAAGTTCCTCAGACAGCAGGAAGAATTTAAATGGAGTTGAAGCCATGTCTCATAGTTCCTGCATCTTATTTACTAATGATGGTAGGTAGCCAGAGAGATCCTGGTTTGTTTTGTTTTTGGGGGGTTTTTGTGGGGGGGGTTGTTTGTTTTTTGTTTGTTTTGTTTTTAAAGAGGAAGGGGCAAAGAGAGAAGGAGAGAGAATCTTAAGCAGGCTCCACATGCAGTGTGGAGCACAGTGGGGGCCTCGAACTCATGACCCTGAGGTCATGACCTGAGCTGAAATCAAGAGTCAGATGCTTAACCAACTGAGCCACCCCGGCACTCCCAGAGAGGTCCTATTAAGGGCATTTCCCACATAAGTCTCTTCTTCCTGGAATATCATTGGTCAATTTACCTGAAGGTCCAGAAGACAAGGAGATTAGACTTGGTCACCTGCCTTCTTTTTGTCCCCCTCACCTGGCACCTCTCTAAAGAGAATGAATGGATCGAGGTTAACCGGCTTAACCCCATTCACCTGGTAAGTAAAAGGTGTAAGAATTGGGGGTGAAAAATAAATCCAAAGGAAATGGCTAATAGGAAATAGGAATAGATTTTGAAGAAATATTAAGGATAGAAGACTGGGAATTCATTGGCATTCAGAGGCAGTGTGGTTTATTTATAAGGAATAATACCTGGACTTCATACTTAGGTGGTAATGGTGATGGTTCTTGTTCTCGTTGTTCTTGTTCTCATTGTTCTTCTCCTTCTTCTCCCTTTCCCCTTCCCCCTCCTCCTCCTCTTGTCTTCCTCCTCCTCCTCCTTCTTCTTTTTCTCTTGCTTCTCTTTTTTCTCCTTCTTTTTCATCTCCTCCTCCTCCTTTTCCTTCTTCTTTTTATTTATTTTTCTCATGCTATTTAACCTCTCTCGGCTTAAGCTTCCTCAACAGTATAATAGTGACAATATTTTTCCACAGGAATGTTGTGAGGATCTGGATCTAGATGAGGCAAATTATGTGAAGGTGCCTAATACCTTGTAGGAACATGTTAAATGTTGTATGTTTTCTTATTTTTCTTTAAAAAAAAAGAAGATAATTTTTGTTGTTGTTAGTTTCCATTTTTAGTGTACCTAACACAGCATCCCAAATATTTGCCACCTATTCCTGTGTGTTTTACCAGTTCTCAAAATGCATTTTATATTCTTTTTGGGGAAAATGTAGTTAGTTTTACTGACTACAGAAGTTTAAAGACTAAAGAGGTCAAATGTCAGCTCTATTGCAGACTATTTCTATAAAACTAAATTAGGTTTATATGGTGTTTTTAACTATGCTACCTCTCTAAAAACTAGGACAACCTCAGGAAAATCATAATTTATAAGTTAGGGGTCAGGGAAAAAAACCCAAATAATTAATCAGTTTCATTTTAGCTCTCACCCTTTTTGTACAGATAATAGCCGTATTTTAAGTCTTGATCACACATATAGAGCCATACCTAAGAATGCTCTTCTCTCAGGATATGCAACTGTCCTACTAAATAACATTGGCTGACTATTCTTGAATGAAATAAAAAGGAATCTCACTTGCTATCACTGATGGACATATGTCAGACAGTAATGTCTCTCAGGGCCTTGTGGCAAGGTCTCTAACCTGACAACTGTCCTTATGCCATAGGGAACAATAAAAGGCAGTACATGAGGTGCATATCAAGTTTGTACTATTTTCCAGAGACACGCTTCCTAGGTTGAGTCTCTTTGAAAAGCAAGTAGTCTCTATTGGCATGTCCATTTTTTTATGCATGCATATCTGGTTTGAGTCTTGTAACACTGCTCATCTAATAGGGTAATAGGGATGTCCTCATGAAGATTAAAAAAAAAAAACTAACAATGTACACTGCATCTCTCTCACCTGGGGTCTCCAAGAATTCCAGCACAATTTTGTGATTCACTTTGGGTCTATGAAAGGAGTTTATCTTTGAATCAGTCTTACCACTAAGTAATTTTGTACTGATTTCAAGCTACAGTGGACTTGAAGTTATTTCCTTGCCTTATTATATTTTAAATCTCTTAAAAATGAAATTTATTTCATGGCAGGAATCCCACAAAAAATAAAATTTTATAATATCTTCTTCTTCTTCTTTTTTCTTTTTTTTGTCAGAGTCCTTACATGCTCTATTGACTTCAAATTATTGGTCTCCCTGTAGGCAATGCTTTTCTGATGAGTGTAGCATCAGAGTATTGATTAACTGTGATAATTGGGTGTCATGATGAGGAGGCCATGTTCTTTAGAAGAAATGAAACTAGAATATGCTAACAGCTTAGGCCTTCCATTGGAGCCCCATGTTTTTGTTTTGTTTTATTTTAAAAATTAATAGTCATTATTTTTAGAGCAGTTTTGTGTTTACAGAAAATTGAACAGATAGTGCAAAGGATTCCCATATACTCCTTATCTTCCCTCTCAGGTTTTCCCTTATTAATATCTTGCATTAGTGTGGTACATTCGTTATAACCCATGAACCAATACTAATACACTACTATTAACTGAAGTCCAGAATCTCCACAGGGTTCAATTTTCGTGTTGTCCAGTTCTATGGGTTTTGACAAATACATAATGTCACATATCTACCATTACTGTATTATACAGAATAGTTTCACTGCTCTAAATATCCTCTGTGTTCCCACTCTTCATCTCTGTTCTCCTCTAAACTCTTGACAACCACTGATATCTATAGTTTTTCCTCTTCCTGAATGTTGTATAGTTGGAATCACAAAATATGTAGTGTTTTTACTGTTTTTTTTTAATTAAGCAATATGCATTTAAGTTTCCTCCCTGCCTTTTCATGGCTTTAATAGATTTGTTTTTATTGCTGAATAATATCCCAATGAATGAATGTACCACAGATTGTTTATTCATTTCCCCTTTTAGGAACCTCTTGGTTGCTTACAGTTTTTGGAAATGATGACTAAAACTTCTATAAACACTCATGTGCAGGTTTTTGTGTGGATAAATTTTTCAACTCATTTAGGTAAATGCCTAGGAACATAATTGCTGGATTGTATAAGCCTATGTTTAACTCTATAAGAAACTGACAAATACCACCCAAATGGTTTTTCTATTTTGTATCCCCGTCAGGGAATGAGAGTTTCTGTCATTCCACATCTTTACTAGAATTTTGCATTGTCAGATTATTTTTTGATTTTGCCATTCAAAAAGGTATATAATGGTAACTCCTTGTATTTTTTTTCAAATTTGCAATTCCCTAGTGACATATGATGTTGAATGTTTTTTAATATTCTTATTTGCCATCTGTATATACTCTTTGACGATACGTCTGTTCAGATCTTATGCTTACTTTTTAATTGAGTTATTTGTTTTCTTATTGCTCAATTTTAATATTTCTTTGTATATTTTGGATACAAGTTTATATGTTTTGCAGATATTTTCTCCCAGTCTTTGGCTTGTCTTTTCATTCCCTGAACCATGTTATTTTGCAAAGTAGAAGTTCTAATTTTTTTGAAGTGTAACATCAATTATTTTATTTATGGATCATATTAGGTGTTACATCTAAAAGGTCACTGCAAAACTTAAGGTTACCTAGATTTTTTCCTTAAAAGTAAAAACTTTTATCTTCTAAAAGTTTTGTGGTTTTGTGTTTTACACTTAGGTCTATGATCTATTTTGAGCTATTTTTTATGAACGCTGTAAGGTCTGTGTGTAGATTCATTTTCATTGCATATGGATAAAAAGTTGTTCCAGCATTATTTGTTAAAAAGACCATTCTTTCTCCATTGAATTGTCTTTGCTTCTTTGAAAAATGTTGGTTGACTATTTGTGGGTTTATTTCTGGGCTCTCTATTCTGTTTCATTGTTCTTTTTTTTTTTTATTTGCCAATAGCACATTATCTTGATCCCACTTGGCCATGGTATATTAATTCTTTTTATACATCATTTCATTTGATATGCTATGATTTTGTTGGGGGGTTTTGCACCTATGTTCATGAGTTACATTAGATTTCCCGTCTGTAGATTTTAGGGTAGTGCTGGTCTCATAGAATGGTTTAGGAAATATTCCTTCTGCTTCTATTCTCTGTAGAAGATTATGGAGAATTGGCAGAATTTTTATTTCCTAAATGTTTTAAAGAATTCGCCAGTGAACCCATTTGGACCTAGTACTTTCTGTTTTAGAAGATCATCAATTATTGATTCGATTTTTCTAGTAGGTGTGGTCCTGTTCAAATTGTCCATTTCTCTTTGTGTGAGCGTTGGTAGATGTATCTTTCATGAAATTGGTTCACTTTATCTAAGTTATCAAATTTAGGGTCATAGTGTTTTTCATAATATTTCTTTATTATCTTTTTAATGTCCATGGGATAAGTAGTGGTGGGTCCTCTTTCATTTCGGCTATGAGTAATTTGTCTTCTCTTTCTTTCACGGTTAGATGCTCATTTTATCTTCTGGCTTTTTTTTTTTTTTCCAGCCCAGTTATATATTTTTTTTCTCCATTTTTAAGAGAAAGGAATGAAAACACATGTTATGGAAGAGTATTGATTTTTCCCTGATTAGTGAACAATGTGAACAATAAATAGGAAGGAACCTAAAAACTGTTACCAAACCCAGGTGTGCACCATATAGAAATGAAGAGAATCATATTAGCTACCAGGTTTTTGAAGATTTTATTTATTTATTTATTTATTTGAGAGACAGAGAGACTGAGATAGAGAGAGAGCAGAAGCAGGGCAGAGGGAGAAGGACAAGCAGGCTCTCCACTGAGCAGGGAGCCCAATGTGATGTGGGGCTCGATCCCAGGACCCTGGGATCATGACCTGAGCTGAAGGCAAACAACCAGCAAAGCCACCCAGGTGCCCCAGCTACCAGGTTTCTGATGGCCTCTTCTCTGTACCCAAAACAATAAATGGCCTGTTATGCCCTTTCTTAAAAATACTAACAACTACCTAAGATGGAGATTAAGCTTATCTTACAAAGAAAACTCATACCCAGATAAATTAAATAATATTTCCTAGGTTACAAAACAAAACACAAAAAAGTAGTGAGGTAGGATTCTGAATCCATACCTTTCCTCTTTCAAACCTTTTTTGCTTCCTTTAAACTTTTTTTCAAAGATTTTATTTATTTATTTATTTGAGAGAAAGAGAGAGCACACAAGCGGGGGGAAGGGGGCGGAGAGGGAGAAGCAGACTTCTCACTGAGCAGGGCGCCTGACATGGGGCTAGATCACAGGACCCTGAGATCAAGACCCAAGTCGAAGGCAAACGCTTAACCAACTGAGCCACCTAGGCACCCCTACCCTTCTTTGCTTCCTAAGATGATTCAACCTCTATTGTCCTGAGCTCTGAATCCTGAGGGGGGAAAAAAAGAAGTAAAATGATCTCTGTTTTTTAGCATAATATAAAACGAATGACATATTTTATATTATGGAAAATATTGTTACTTATCTACCTATTAGGTTGTTTTAATACTTGTGACTACTCCTAGGGCAAAAGTTCTGGTGAAAACAAAATCAGTAAATTGTGAATACATTTATGGAACTTATTTGAAAGTATAAATCATTACTACAAAAATTGGTATATATCATAAAGAAATCAATAAACAAATATATTTGATGTATTTGATAAAATGTTTGATAAAATATATTATTGCTATGTCTGGAATTATTTCTATATATGTGCTATTTCATGTCATTAATGAAGCCAGCAATTATAAATTAGTCACAGAGAGGGAGACCAAGTATCTGAAGGTCATTCTTTTTACTGATGCATTTATTATTATTATTATTATTATTATTATGGTTTATGACATCTACAATATTAGTGATTCTTTGATACATCATTTAATTTTATTTATTTTTTAAAAGATTTTTTATTTATTTAATTGAGAGACAGAAATATCACAAGCATGGGGAGGGGGTGGGGAGGGAGAGAGGGAAAGGGAGAAGCAGACTCCCCACTCAGTGTAGAGTCTGAGCTCTATCCCAGGACCCTGAGATCATGACCCAAGCCAAAGTCAGAGGCTTAACTGACAAAACCACCCAGGCTCCCGTAGATACATCCTTTTAAATCACTCCTAGAAACACAGTTCTTTCAGTAGATATGGGTTTGGGTGCCTTTTTAGCAAAAACCTCTTAGATAAATTTGAAGAAGGGACAAATTAAAGGTCACAGAATACACATTTAGCACAAAGAGTACGGGTTCAAGAAAGACTTCTGATATTAAGAAATTATTATGATTAATTTTCGTATGTGTAAATCTTTGCACAAATTAGCAATAGCTTACTTAAGTTCTTTATTTTCAATTTTATTAATTTCCTTCCTATAGATGTGCGAGAAATAGGGGACTTGCCTTAGGCCCATAGTCTAAGACAATATCAGACATAGAACAAATATTTTATTCAAAGCCATTCTCCAGCACCATGCTTGTCAAAAGAGCTCCCAAGAGAAGGTTAACAAAAATTGGCAATATATGTCAGGAGAAAGGTAGAGAGAATCGGGAAGAAGAGAGCAGGAAGAAATGGGAATTAAAAATGAAGCCTCAGAAGCTGTGCCTCCTTCCTCATGGAGTCAAATCTCCTGTCTGATCCTTGTTAGGCTTTCCTTGTAGGAAATATGAGCAAGATGGTAGGAGGGGTGCATGAGGGAGCAAGCAGACTGTGACTAACTGTGGGGGGGAGGGGACAGATTCTTGAATAAAGTATTGTAAATCTCTACCTCATTTACTACTTAAAGTTTTTATTTATTTGAATTTTCAGCCCTGATAAAAAGTTTGCAATTTCTGTCACAGGAAAATTCCCCATGGCATTTTGTAATGCCCAATTTCTATAGCCGATTTCATGTTTTCAACAGTCTGTCAAACTTCTGGCAGCTGTAACTTTTCTTCTCTGGAACACTGGAAAGACACTGTGTTAGAATATTATTTTGACAAATTACTGGGCCATATAAGAATTCTGAGAGACAGAAGAGCAAATTCCTCTGCAGCTACACATACAAGGCTGATGGTTAAGATTTAGGATCCCAGGTTTAGGATCTCTGGGAACAAATGCTTCTCAGTGTCAGATTGTTCTAAGAATTCTTCAGTAAAAAGTGTTTAAAAATATGCATGCTTGAGGGTCCAACCTAGAATAGTAAACTAAGAATCTCTGAGATGAGACCTAGGCACGCACACATGTGTGCGTGCACACACACACACATGCACAGATGTATTTAAAGAATATTTGATCTTAATAACATAAAATCACATTTGGTTTTAATATATAAGTAAGGTTTAGAATGATTGCTCCAAGACATTAGAAAAGAAAGGATATTGCATTTGATATGACTCAAAGGAGACTGGGAGCGAGCCCAAGGTTTATCAACCCAACATTGAGTTCTCTCTAGTAGGTACTATCGGGACTCTTACCAGGGTCCACATATTGTTGCTTGAGATGATCCATTGAGAAACTGGGTTTGGAGATTCAAGGCATCTCCAAAGAGGAAAAAGACCAGATACTGAGACCAGACTCCACGGTGAGTATCATCTGCATTCCTGATGCTGTCCCACCCACATTGTTATTATTCTACTACGCTCCAGAACAGAGGTCCACAAACTAGTGCCTGTGGGCCTCATATGGCCCACTGCCTCTTTTTGCATGGCTCATGGGCCAAGAATAGTCTTTACATTTTTAGTATTTAAAAAAAGCTCAAAAAGAATATTTTTGTGACATAGGAAAATGCAATTTCCATAGATAAAATTTTATTGGATCACTGCCATGCTCATTTGTCTGCATATTGTCTATGACTATTTTCACATTATGAGGCAGAGTTGAATAGTTGCTACAAAGACTGTAAGGCTCATAAAATCTAAAATAAGTACAATTTAGGCCTTCTATTAGGTTCCTAGCCCTGCCATAACAAATTATCACAGATTTAGTGGCATGAAAGAACAGAATTATTCTCTCCCTGTTCTAGAGGCTAAAAGTCCAAAATCTAGCTTTTGTCAGAACTATGGAACTTCCAGAGACTCTAAGATCCCATCCTCTGCCTCTTTCAGCTTCTGGTGGTTCCATGTGTTCCATGTGTTTGTGGATGCATTGCTCTGGCCTCTGCCTTGATTTTCACATGGCCTGTCCTCTGGGTATTCTTCACCTCTGAAACAGACACTTGTCTTTGGATTGGGGGATAATCCAGGATGACCTCCATCTTAAGACCCAGATCTTAATTGCATCTGCAAAGACCTTTTTTCCCAAATAAAGTCACATTTAGTTTTCAATTAGACATAGTTATTAGTGGACACTCTCTCTTACTAGACTCCCTTATAGAAAAAAGTTTGTCTTGGTCTGGAATTTTAACTCAGTTATGGGAAAATGAGACTCTAGGAGAAAGGGACAGTAGATTATGAGAACTTTTACATTTTGCTTGTGTGGGCTTCTGTTTTCTTCAAAAGGGACAAGAAAGTTTTTTGGTTACTGGATGATCTTTGCAGACAGTGAAGAGGATGCTATTGGTAAAATAGGGATTAATCCCACCCACACATAATTCTTTATTTTCCAACAACTATTCCTTAAAATATGCCATATGTCAATGAATTGATAACTAGTCTAGAGATTTGCCCACAAGAGTAAAGTCATGTTTCAAAAACACCAGTATATGCAAACTGTGACTACTGTGTTAAACGGAAGCTGTTATAAGTAACTGATCTGGCTCAGTGAAGATAACCCACTCAGCCATATTCTCTTTTTATTGTTCTTTATATGACTCCATAAAATTGAATCCTTGCCAAAAATTAGAGAAAGTCAAGGGAAATATGATTAAGTCTCTTAGAACACCCAGAGGGTGTCCTGCTGGCTCTCTAGGAACACGGAGGTTGGGGTAGTATCAGAATATGGTGGCATGCCTGCTTCTTGTATCCTGAGCCATGGCTCCTTCAGTGGCGGCCCCTTTAAGAGAGGAAGCACACTGAGTATTCACTTATGATTACAGCGCTGCAAAGAGAGTAAGAGCTCAGCCTGGACTTTGAGTGCCAGTGTAGGCCTCAGCGTAGCCATAAGCCAGGAATCCTGCAGATAGAGAAAAACATAGGATAGCCATGGGCCAAAGGGAAGGGCTGGACCAGCACCCAGAATTCTAGACAAGGGATTCAGGCAGTGTGGATGGCTGCCTCCTCCATGGGTCTGGGATTAAGAGGGTGGAAAAACCCTTGCTTTCTGTCTGGTTGTTGGGTGAGGAGAAAAGGAGGCAGAAATGTCGTGTTTTCATGGTGTTACTGCATATACTCAACAAGGGCCCCCCTTAGAATCTGGAGGCAGCACTAGGGAGCACCCATCATAATTGAAATTATTAATAGTGAATATAAAACAGATTTAATTTTCCTCGGTAGAAATAATTTTAATAGAAAAGGAAATTCAGCCTAAGAGGTATTTCTTTGTTACTGATAAGATGTAAGACATAATTGAAGCATAACTGAGGGCTTTATAATATGTCCTAAAGATGACATGTTGGGGCTCCTGGGTGGCTCAGTCAGTCAAGCATCAACTTTTGCTTTCAGTTCAGGTTGTGATTCAGGATCGTGAAATTCAGACCCACATCAGACTTCATGCTCAGCTTGGAGTCTGCTTGGGATTCTCTCTCCACCCCTCTCTGCCCCTACTCTCTCTCTCTCCCTAAAAATAAATAAATACATTAAAAAAAAGAAATCATAATTTCCCTGCAATAAGATTGTTTGAACGAAGGGGTCAATAAAAAGCACTGATGACTGATGAAATTCATAACATCAGTTGAACATTCAAGGCACAGGTTATCCTAACCAATGGACATAATTCTTAATAGTTTTGTTGGTTATTTTGGGGTATCACTTTAACAGGACCTGCAGATGTGAAAATGAAGGCAAGTATTTACTGGTTTGGTTTTTTGTTTGTTTGCTTTTTTCCTAAGTACAATGAAGAACTCTAAAATAAGTTGTTTTAATTGTGAAATGGTATTCTACATAGAAACATAAAATGGATTAATTTTAGTGGAGTCTTGCTCATGTAAATTAAATAATTTTTTTCTAGATCTAGATTTATTCTTTTTTCTGCCCCAAAATTATTTTTCACAAGATAAATATCCTTATTTTCTTATGCAGGCATTTGTTGCAAGACATTGCAGAGCTGTAGTGATAGTTTTAGAAAGATGCAGTCTTGGTCTTTCTATTTCCTGCTGAAGAAAAAAATGTAAAAAGTAAGTGAAATTTCTGGCGTGTGTTGCTATCTGGGCTATAGGCCAAGTATCTCTGCCCCAGTGCCACCTAACAGTGAATAACCTCCACTTCCAAACGGGACAATTGTTCCCATCATGGGGGCCATGACACACTCTTGTGGTGGGGATGAGATTTCATTTGAACGAGTGTTCTTTCTGTCATTCGCAGGCAGGAAAGTAGGTATGACTCAGACTGGGATAGGAAAAGAGTTTCTTCTAGTTAGCGTGTGGGAAAAGTTGAGCCTCATTCTTAGACATGTGGATTCTGGGAGAATTTGCCATGATTGGAGTGAGCTGGCCCCACCACACGAGACAGCCTGGGAAGGTGAGGATAAATAGAACAAAATCGGAGAAGGAAGACTTTTATTGATTCTGTTACTGGAAAAATTGAGGGAGGCGAAAGAACAGCCCAAGCTGGGTGTTTGTATAAAACGCTTGGTGAACAGATAGAGTGAAGCAAGGAAAGAGAGGCTACTAGAAACAGTGGGATGTGAGAGTTAGTGATGCAGGTTAGATGGTAGAGAAGTACTGCCTGGGTTTATGTTGGGTCTCTTCGGCATTCATTAAGAAATGCCTGTAAAAATATTATGCAGCCATCAAAAAAATGAAATCTTGTCATTTGCAATGACGTGGATGGAACTAGAGGGTATTATGCTAAGCGAAATAAGTCAATCAGAGAAAGATAAGTATCATATGATGTCACTGATATGAAGAATTTGAGAAACAAGGCAGAGGATCATACAGGAAGGGAAGGAAAAATGAAACAAGAGGAAACCAGAGGGGGAGACAAACCATGAGAGACTCTTTAATCTCAGGAAACAAACTGAGGGTTGCTGGAGTGGTGGGGGGTGGGAGGGATGGGGTGGCTGGGTGATGGAGATTGGGGAGGGTATGTGCTATGGTGAACGCTTATAATTGTGTAAGACTGAAGAATCACAGACCTGTACCTCTGAAATAAATAATACATTATATGTTAATAAAGAAAAAAAAAAAAGAAAGAGGGAAAATATTTAAAACAAAGTTAATTTATTAACAAATGCTGGTGAATGGCTCCCATTCGTCCGGTTTGGCCTGGCAGGGGAATATACAGACAAAAAGACCAAGTTTCTGCTGATAAGGAGTGGGCGATTCAGGAGAGAGAAGAGCCGGGTTATAGGAGTATATCTCCTCCCATTTCCAGAGTACAGCAGAGAACAGCAGTTACGTGAGAAATTCACGTTGCAAAACAAATAAAAATCACTTTTTAAGATCAGCATCCCTATAATCAAAGAATGACAGCTGTTTGAAATATCCAGACTTTACGTCCGTCTTCTACATCTCTGTGGAAACTCAGCCTTAGAGAACTTTCTTTAGTGTATCGTTTGAATTTTTTTATATAATATTATTATAAAAATAATTAGAGATATAGGAAAGTTATCAATCACAACACTTTTGTAACATTTCCTAATAAAGTCTGTTCAAATTTTTTTTAAAAAAGAAAGAAATGCCTATAAAAATATGAATGATGAATGAGTGGCAGTTGCTAGTTTTGCTTCCGCGGATGTGTAATTATAGAGGGGCACGGGTCTGTGCTCAGATTAAAATAACACAGGACAAATAATCATGTGAATATATGTGCAACTCAAGGTTTGTTGGTTACCTTGCTTGCGGGTTAACGCCAGCTTTAACCGGGAAGGGAACAACTTTCTCTGTGTCTGGGTAGAGGATTATTTGACCCTCCTAGATTATAGTAGAACAAGTTGAGGAATGGAATAGAATTTATTAGACTTTCTAGAAGACTGTGTATAGTTGATGAGTTTCATTTGGGGAATGATGGCTTTTGACAAGTGGCAGAAAGGGTGGTTTGGAGCACTAACACGAAGTGTGGGTGTGTGAGGTTGCTGAGAGACGCGTGCTGCAATGTGATGCCCCTGCCCAAATAATGTCGTATCTTTAGTAAATCATGGTAAAGCGGCATTGGATGGAGGCTTTTGGAAGCAAAAAAAGAGCAGAGCTCTGTTTCAGGTTGGCATCATCGAGGTGGTAGGGTGGGTCTGGGGTGAACTGAAATATTCTTCTGAGGTTTAGGAACCAGAAAAGGGGGACTAATAAGGAACTAAGTTCAAGAATTTGAAATAATATGGTGGACATAGATTTGCTTTGATTATGTAATCAAGGAATCAAAGCAAGATTATCTACACTGTGAAAGGGTTAAAACAGCCCCGTTACAACAACAACAACAACAAAAGGAAAAAAACAATACAAAAAAACTTAGAGTGGAAAAACCCCAGGGAATAGGGGCGCATAGAGAACAAATTACTTCCCATGGGAGGAACTAAGTGTAGGACACAGTTCAGGAAGATTAAAGCATAGACTTTCTCTTGTAGTTAAAATAAAGAAAGAAAAATAAAGCAGTAGAATCCCTAGGTGTAATGGGGAATAAATCCGTATCTTGTCTGTCGATGACTGCATATATGAGTGGGGAGTAATTATTGTCTAAGATAGAAAGAAATTGAAAATTCAAAAGTACATAGATGAGAAGGTACATGGTACAAAGTAATTTTATTTTAAAAATAATAAACTGACACACCACGATCTAGACACTTTTTTCGGTCTTTGCAAATATCAGAAGGAGGCTTCTGAATCAATAACAATGCTTGTTTATTTTGAACATGAGCCAAATTGTACCAACAGTTGGGAGAGGATTGTGCATGAAAAAGAAGACTGGGGAATTAGGGACATATGCTCTTTGTGAGAAAATGCTATTGCCCATACACAGGGCTTTCCCCGAGGGATCTGGAGAGCCTGACAAATCAATCACACAGTGGATTCCCTCCCCCATCATGTTTATACAGCTGAACTTGGATTGAATAGACCAACTTCTTCCCTCAAAAGAAAACACACACACACACACACACACACAGCCTTTAAAAAGTAGCTCATAACTTGAGGAGGGGTGGCAATATGGTAGAGAAGAATTTATGGACTGATTTTAATAGCAGTAAAGCTAACATTTATTGATTATGTATGTCAGACAATGTGCTAAATACTCTATATGCATTGTTTCACTTTCACGCTCATAACACACTTGTATGAGTAATGCAATATCTCTATTTTACAGAAAGAGAAACAAGTATACAGAAGTAAAAGTACTTTGCATAAGACAAAATTACCATTACTAGTAGTACTAATATCACAGTTATTAAACACTTATTATATATCAATAACCAGTCTAAGAATTCTTCATACATTAACTCATTTAATTCTGTCAGTAACAATATTATTCTCATTTTATAGATGATAGTATAAAAATGTCAGAGCTGGCTTCTAAAACCAATAAGCAGATTCTACAGCCATATATTCAACTTTGGAACTAGGCTATTCATGTATTATTTGCCCATGAACCTACCAGAGAAAGACACCCTCAAATCTCTGTGTGCCAGTCAATTTACCTGATCATGAATTTAAGGCTGTTTCCATGGCAGTGCCAATCAAAGAGGTTTTGATAGATAAAGAATAATGGTACCAAACCTCGCAGTTAATTATTATCCTTAACATATTATTAACTTTTACAGATATTGTGAAAAGAATGATAGTTAAAGAAAGGGACAATTTATGTGAAAGTGATTTCTTCTTGAAAGATACCCGGTTGTAAAAAAAAAAAAAAAGAAAAAGAAAGATATACAGTTTAATATCAGTTTTGGCCATTAATCTTTTCCAAGGCTATTGTGCACAATATAATTTTTTTAAATACAGTTTCAAAATATATAGAAATTTTCTTAATAGAAGGCTAGAATTTGTGGCACTTACATTTCAATTTACATTTTGCTTGAAACTTTTCACCAGTTCCAAAAAGCCTAAGAAAAGTAAGGAAAACGTGATTAGATTCACATAAACTCAAGTATCAAAATTAAAGCATTAAGCTTTGCTAGATCCTTCCAAATTTTTTGTTAATTTTCTTCTTTTAGTAGTCATATAGATATAAATGTGTATAAAGAAATACACAAACAAACACATACAACTTTGTTAGATTTTAGTTCCCTAAAGTCTTTTTTAATTTACTTGATGAAATCCAAATGCTTGAATTCACTGATGTAGTCTATCTCCCTATCTTTAGGTACAGTGATATAAACTTTCCACTGTACTCTAGAAATAGTGACAGATTCTACATGATGTTTTGGGGACAACTATCAAAATGAATTCAAAATTTACTGTTTTGCTAACTGTCCATTTTCTTATATAAAATAGTAAAATCTGTGGTTAGTCGTTCATCAGCTGGCCTTCATAAACCTACATTGAGAACCATGCTATACACAACTATGCAGCAGCAAGAACCCATTCCCAACCCGACCCCCCATCAAGAATCATACTGAGCATCCACTAAGTTCTAGGTGTTATGACAGGGGGCTTGAAAATAGAGTCCATGGCTCCTTGGGGTTCCAAATCTCCTGGAGAGGCAAGCCTTGACACAAGTAAGTACAGGACAGGTCATCCTGAATGTATAAACAAAGAATTAAGGCTGAGATAATTTACAATTATATAATTAAACCGATACAATTGAAAGTATCCTATCTGGTAATAGAATCCATATGCTATGTCCAATAAGGGGCACAAAATAAAATCTATATGGGTGTTAGAGTTTGGAGTAAGACAATGAAAATTTTTAAATGCTGCATTTCCTGTTGCTGGTTCTAAGAAAAAAAGAAGTTCTGTGACCAAAATAGATTGCAAGAGATGAAGGCATGGATTTCTAGGCCTTTATAGACATCAGAGTATCCTTAAGGTGTTTGCAAGGCAAACTTCTAAAAGCAACAGATTATTTATTTTTTATACGTCTTTTTAAATTATTGATGACAGTTATCCATCTTGTGTTTCAACAGATGAATAAGTATTTGACCTTTAACAGGTTCATTTGTCTAAGGATTCCAGTCTTACTGAAAAAGCTGAATGTTGGTATAGATCCATCAAATCATTTACTATTATTCAAGGCATACGATGGGTACTTGTAAAATTGTAGTAGGAAGAAAAAGTTATCTTAGACCTTACCAAAATCCTGAAGATTTCTGCAGAAGATACTCCATAGGATTTTTTTCTTCTTTACATCAAAACCATAACTCATCCTGACTATAGAGAAGCCCTCTAGTGAAAATTCAGACACAAGGGAAAAGCATACTTCAAAGTCACTTATTTTCTCTGTCTGTACAACTGATCAGTATGTTTATAGTCCCTGATAAAAGCCTACTCTTCTACTGTCTCCTCCTAGATATGAGTGAGTATTTATCAAATATCATTGGGTCAGATTTATCGATACACACACCAGTCCCCCTGCTTTGTTGCTCATCGAAGAACAAGTTACTATGGGAACAGTGGTAGTTCTGTGAATAGCCCAGTAAAAATATTCCACTTCAGCAGGGATTCCTAGCACTTCGCTCCTGAGAAAAATTTGCTTAAAAAGCTGACATTTTCAAATACCAAACATTTAAAAAGTCATCTAAAAGCTGTGCTTTTAAAAATATTTCTCAACATAAAAAAGAAACAGCTCTGATTAGGATCTCCTCAACATACTGATTGATAGTTAATACACTCAGATATTCTCGTCCACATTAAATTTGGCAAGAGTGCAAAATGAATTTCTTTATGGGGAATCTGTAAAAGATTGATGCAAATATAGACAATAATATTTTTTCTATCAGAATTAACAATTAATTAATACACAAAGGAATAAGCAGTGCTATCAGTAGTTTTGTTTGCCTGTGTTAACAACTGGCTTGATCTCAAGGGATACTCACCTCAAATATTTAAGGCCTTTATCTACATCTTGGACAAATGTAATCTGGGGCCTCTTTCATCTGTAACATTCTATTTTCTAATAAGTTTTTTCTCCTCAAAGAAAGTATCTGTACCTAGAATAATTAATCTGCACAGCTATTCATAACAACAATACACCTCACAATGTATTGTTCCCCAGTGGTAAGGAATACAGTAAAAAGCTGAGTAAAGTAATTAAATATTTTATTTAAAGGACATCAAACAAATGGTTTTCATTAATATAATCCCAACAATAATTTTGGTATTTTATGTCGACACTGGTAAATATTACAACTACAAAAGAGTATCAGAGTCCAGGGCGCCTGGGTGGCTCAGTTGTTAAGCGTCTGCCTTCGGCTCAGGTCATGATCCCGGGGTCCTGGGATCGAGCCCCGCATCGGGCTCCCTGTTCCGCGGGAAGCCTGCCTCTCCCTCTTCCATTCCCCCTGCTTGTATTCCCTCTCTTGCTGTGTCTCTCTCTGTCAAATAAATAAATAAAATCTTAAAAAAAAAAAAAAAAGAGTATCGGAGTCCATTAAGTTTTAACGCATTGTGTTCCTTCTTTTCCCAATGTGGATGTCAGTTCGGCTAGTAAATGCGATGAAAAATTCATTTTTGCTAACTGTTGAATCTCAAGTACATTCCAGAGTACTTGATGCATAGGTGATACCGATAAATATTAGCTAAATGGGTAAATGAATACATGTTCACATAAGTAGAACCGATTGAAAAGAAATAAATAGAAAAGTAATAATTTTTTAGTGCCCACTTATGTGGTGCCAGGTGTCATGCTTTACATTGTCTATCTCACCTAGTCTCAGCAGGTGTTCAAACACTAGGACTTGGGAAGCATAAAATGAATTGCTTAATTAATTGTTAATCAGAATTCAACATTTCATTTTTAATAAGGCAACAATAGAGAAAATTAATTTTTATTCCAAATTATTTCACCTTTAATCACTGCATTGAAAGAAGTCTCCTTACCTTGCATAAAATGATTTTCTTTTCATGACTATTAAAACCTTATTTATAACTACGGTCACCTTTTTGTTAATTTGTGTAGCATTTGAGTTCCAGAATTAATAATAAATACTTTGTCAGGGAAAAAGGAAAATGCCTCATGGATTTGCAAAGGTTGTAATCTTTAAAGGTAAGGATGACATATAAGAAGGCATTTGAAGAGTTGGTAAAAAGAAAATTGTAATTATAACTATTGATTATCTTATTCTGCTCTTCTCTCTAAGAATGAAAAAGGGAGAGGAAATGACAAAAGGTTCTTTCTTGCCAGTAATCTCAAGGAAACATACATCTCCAAATGCTGTTTTCCTAAAGTAATAGCAAAATGAACTAAGGTGTTTTGATTTTTGAGCCCAGAGGGCTCCATTCTGATGTAAATTGATTTCCATTGTTTCTCCTACCGAGAATGTATGTCTCCAGTGCAATTATTCTTACATGATTTAATTAATGAACATGAGTCAAATGTATTCAGAGTTTATCCAAGAATAGTGAATTCTAGCAACATCTACAAGCTATTTGAAATGATTTTTTACATTGCTGCTGGTTCTAAAAAACAAGACCTGCCACCACGTTGGATACTTGAGCAAAAAAACCCCAAAAAACCTACATGCAAACTAGTTTTCCCAAATTTGTGGAATAAGCGAGACCAAAGTGCTAGAGAAATCCATGTTTTAATGACCCACGACAGAACTGTGATTTTCTCTGAGCCCATATCACATGCCCCTCCAACTGTACTTGAATCTGGTTCAATATTCTTACTTCTGACTCTATAAAAATAATATTGGGTTCCAGGAAATCCCATGAAGTCTGACTGGTCAAATAAGTATAAATTTTTTTCTTTAAAAGTTCATATCTGTTATGGCAAAAAACCAAAAAAAAACCCCACATTTTATCTATCGTTCATCATTATGGCTTCAGTGTACTTCAGTTCAGCAAACATCCTTTAGTACTTCTGCTAGTCAGGCAGGATTCAAAGACAAAGCACAGTCCCGTTTCTTTCAAGATCTTATGTCAGCTGTAATGCTACTCATTTTGACAGCCCCCTTAAATTTTACTCATCAGGGAATGCCACTGATTGGTAGTTTGATAGATGTTCGTACTACACCATTTTTCATTGAGATCAACCACATTGCTTTTCATTTTAGTTAAAGTGTAAGCTCCTTGAGGACTGTGTTTATTCACTATTTTCTCCCAAGTGCCTAGTGAAAACCTGACAACTAGTTAAGTTTTAATGCACATGAGTTGAACAAATGTCTTTTGTGGGATGAAAGAAGATTCTTCCACCAGGTTAACACCTGTGGAGGATAAAGTATTCAAAGAATTTAGAAGTTTGTCTTCTCTTTCAGAATTTTAATACATTCTGGGGCAACAATCATAGCTACTAAAAAAATTCATTTCTATTTGTTTGTGCAAGTTTCTTCTATCCCATTGTTTAAAACATTTCATTTGGTTTCTTTCTTTCTCAAATTGTTAGATGTGAACTGATGTGTATCCATCATCCATCCTAAAGAGTTCTTCTACTAGGCTTAAGCATGTAACAGATAGTACAGGGGGAAACTCTATCATCATGTTGGAATAGCTTTTAAAATGTCAATGAAAAGAGTTCAGAAACAGAAATATTCAATAAGTCTGCCTGGCCAGCATGATAAGCTATGACTTTATACCCACAAGCATGAATTAAAACGTTAATTCCAACAGCTTTGTTGTAACCCTAGTTTATCACAAATCCTCAGTGTTCAATTTTTCAGCGTTTGCCAAATGTGCTGCCTATACACATGGTAATGACTCACTTTGAACATTCAAATGTTTGAGCTTTCTATTGCATTTTATAATTAAAATAGTAACAAAATGATTTTGCTGTCTGTTGGCAGTTTCACTATCCCCATGTGATGTTTCTTAAGCGATCTTTATACTTCCAGTGGGTAAGGGGGAGGGAATGGCCTTCTTTGTGAGCATGTATCTACTGGTTATTACAGAGATACGAAACATGAAACAGCATGTCTTTGGCACTTCTGAACTAAAAAAAAAACTTAAAAACAAAATGTGTGTTAGATGGGTACACATTTTCTGTTATTTCATTCAAGAGAAAACTTGGCCCTTTATACTGCTCAAGATAATCTTTGCAGGCATTATATAACCTTCAGTTAAAACTTACCAACAGAATTAAATTTAATTAAAACAAAAAAATGCTTAAATATAGTCAAATCATTTAAATGGAATCTACTAATGTCAAGGGAAATAAACTTAAGCTATGTTTTCTAATGTTCTGAGTAGATTGATAGCTGCCTATCTTTGCAGGGCAATTTTCTTAAACTTTGTTATTTCTTACCATCATAAACTAATGGGATTTAGAATTCTAAGAAATGATGTTTAGGATATGAGCAGCAGACAGACAATCAACCAAAAATCGCCTCTAATTCACAGCACTTCATTTATTAACAAAGCTGAGTTGATAACATATTTCAGATGTAAATTCCAAAACAATTTTGTTACTTCTAAGTACTTATTGTAATGAGAAAATGAAAAACATAAAGCCTCACCAGAGTCACCACAGTAAATAGATGGAATTTATTTGTAATTTTTTTTGGAAAAAAGACATATTAAGCCACACTCTCCTTTATTAAACAATCTAAATACTATTTTTGTTTACACATTGCCATTCAGATTATCAAATTACAAAATTCTTAACTTTCTGAAATTGTTTGGGTATGGACTCCTGGGTAGCTCTGTCGGTTAAGTGTCCAACTCTTGATTTCAGCTCAGATCATGATCTCAGGGTCCCGGGATCCAGCCCCGCGTCAGGCTTGTGACTCAGTGCAGAGTCTGCTTGAGGATTCTTTCTCTCCCTCTCTCCCTGCCCCTCCCTCTGCTCTCTCTCTCTCTCTCTCAAATAAATAAATAAATATTTAAAAAATAAAAATAGTTTGTGTATGTCTGGAAAACAAAAACAGATAAAAAAATACTGTATTTCCTTCTCTCTAAAAATATTTTACAATAAAAATGAAGAGATACCCTCTACTCTATAAATAAATCCTTTTGCAGATCTATGGGTTTGTGTGAATTTGGTTTACTGTAGTTTATTGTTTATATCAGCCATGCAGAGGGAGTCTCTCCCATCCCACACAGTACACATGTACATTGCCACAAAGAGTATAGGAACTCATATAAAAAAGAATCCAGGAGTTAGCCACGGTATTCATATTAGTGAAGTGCCTGGAAAAGTCATCGAAGTGTAGATGTTCTGTGAGAGAATTAAAAAAAAAAAGATTCAAATTCTATGATTCTTTAAATGAGTGAGCTAATGAAGCCAGAGAAAGGAGTTTCATACTGACTCAGAGAGCAATGAGCTTTGCTCCCTTTCAGAAAGAACCTCAGAGGGTAGCTCAACTCAACTCTTGTAAGGTGTAAAAAAAAGGAAAGAAAAATGGAAAATAGATGTATGGTTTTGAAATTATCTTTCATAGTAAAAGTAATCATCTCAAATAACTCCTGTGTTGATTTGCGATGAGCATCTTTATCTTTTATTCTTTTATGGAAAAGAGCATTTATGAAAGAAATTGTCCTAATCTGCTTTGAAAAGAAATTGTGTTGGTAAAATAATTTATCAGGAATAAAGGCGAAATGTACATTTTATTATTAAGTGAAAGATATTGGCTTTGGTACATGGGATGGAAAAACTGACAAAGATCTCAAAGTCTCCATTTTTACCAATGAAAGCATTGAATTAGATGATCACAAAGGTCTCTTGTAACTTTAAGATTCCACGAGTTATGTAAGTTATTAAAGGAGCATCATTATACAGGTCACGGAAGTTACACAGATATCAATAACCTACAGCAGCATCTGACTTTTCTTCTACATTATATTATGGTATATAAAGTAGATGGTAGTAGATAAGAAGGTTTGTGGGGAAGGTGAAAGAAAACAATAGCGATAAAGCTGGTAGGTCAAGGAGTAAAGTGATTGAGATCTTATCAGTTGCTAAGGTCCCAGAGTTAATTAAACCCATGCATTAAAAAAAAAAAAACAATTATATAATTACAGGTTGCAATGAGAAGTATTTGGCCCAAAAGGTAAAAAAACATCCAAATGACACCTGCCCTCACCAACCAATTATATAATCAGGCAGGAGCATTGTTATTCTAATTTTTCCATAGTAGCTTTGTGAACATGGGCGCCATGAACAATCCGCTATAATTTCATATTGATGCCCATGCTAATTGGTGCTACCACTCACAGAATCACCTTTCCAGAGAAAGAAAAGGGCTACAGAATCTTTAGGAAAAAATAAAAATATGTAGGAAGATTTGCTTTAAAAAACGTCCATCCCTCGCTCTCCCTCTCTCTCCCATATTATTTAGTGAATGCCAACTACATGCCAGGATGTGAGCTCTTTGGATGACCTACTTAAAGTCGGCTTGCACTTCGTCAGTTTAAAATCAAAGACTTGCGAGGCTGAACGAGGACTCCGGAGGTCGTTTATCTCAGACCCCTGCCTGGAGGAGTCACTGTTCTAACCCGTCCTAGACGGAGGCTGGATGAGGAGTTGTTTCCAAAGGACCCCAGGGTGCTATAGAAGCTGTGGTGGTGACTCAGTTCTCTGCATTCTCCATCGCAGTCAAGGCCCAATCAAAGTTCCTGAGAGGTGGAAAGGCCACCTCATGTTTAGATGTTCTGCCTTTCAAATGTACTCGAAATGAGTTTCGCACAATGAGCGGCCATTTAAAACTTCCTAGGCTACCTGAAAATGACAGATTTAACTGTTCCTTTAAAGAACTAAATTCCACTTGACATATAGAGTCTTCTTTCTTTTCCTTACAGTGTCAGTTCACTTGTCAGTCTTTCATTTTCTCTCTCTGTTGGACATTTGGTAGATAACTGGGCATCATTTAGTCATTGATTCCCCCTAGAGGGGGGGCTGGGTGTGCATATGAATGAGTTGTTTATGAGTTTGTCAAAGACAAAAGTCACAGGAGTGCTAAAGTGTATTTTATGTAAATATTTTAGGGAATAAAAAGTAAAAAGTGGGTCGAATATTGGCAAATAACATCTTCACTTGGTTGTCATATAGATTCGTGTATATAACGTTCACCATATGTAAGTATGCCTTTTCTCATCTTTCTGAAGTATCTCATGAGAAACATCTTTGCACTGAGAAAAATGATCTTCCATCACAGACTGACTCTATCTCCAAATCCAGGCATACAAATCACAATCACCAATAGATATCATGGATTACAAGAGGAACAAGAGGAAGTCCAATTAATAAGTCTTTGTCAATCCAGTCGGACTACTGACAAAATTCCTTAAAGAACAATGATTCCTCCTTCATTTGTACACTCAAAAATAAATATAATCTGCTCAATTCAAAGCTAATGGCACTAATAATATGTGTTCAACCAGATGGATGGATCATATATGACAGACAATCTTCCAGTTGTATCTGTGCTGTCCATGCATCCAACATTTCCCTACTGATAAATTATAGGAAGAAGGAAAATACGACTCCATGACAAACATTTGGGATCTTGGACAAACATTTGATCTTGGGATCAAACATATAGGAAGAAAAATCAATGAAACATGAATTTTATTTTCTTGCTACTCAGACCAGAGTCCCCTCCAGGAAGGAAAGATCCAAAACTCATTTACATAAGACAATGCAAGAGATCCATTTAACCTGGCTTTGTGAAATTTGGGTGCTTATGCATATTGTGTTTGCCTTCCATTTCTAAAGATCTGTAATGATTTGGTATATTATAATGGTAGCTCTCAAATCAGTGGGTAAAAGTGACATAAATAAACAGTGTTTAACTCCCTAGGAAATACATATATAGTATTTTGTATTACATGTCCTAGGAGTCAGCAAACTTTTTTTTTTTTCCTGTGAAGGGCCAAATAGTAAATATTTTTGGCTTTGCAGGTTTCTATCATTCTTCAATTCTGCTGTTGTAGTGTAAGAAAGAGCAGCTGTAGACAGTGCATGAACAATTGATGTGGCTGGATTTGGCTCGTTGTGAACCACAATTGGCTCATGGGATAGAGTTTTCTAATCCTTTCCTTAGACCATAAAAATTTCAAGACATATCAAAGATTTAAATGTAAAATAATAAAACCATAAATTTATGAAAAGAAAACTGTACAGTAAAATCTTCTAATCTGGATGTCAAAATATATTTTTACATATTATCCCCAAATCAGAAATCAAAAAGAAGAGTAATAAACTTGACCACTTAAAACTAAAGAAAAACAATAAACATGGCAAAACCCAAAGATGAGGAGACGAGCACACAGAAAACAAATATAAACAAATCTTAAACATAGAACTCAGATGCTCAGCTTCATTCAGATTAGAAGAGTTTGAAGTATAGAAGATAAAATGAATTAGCATTTTTCAGGTCTCAGATTGTCAAAGATCAAAAAGTTTGACCAAACATATTCAGGAGGGTGTGTCGAAACACAACCACTTAAACATTGCTGGTGTTGCTGGATATCAATATATTTTCTATGGAAAACAACCAATGTTTCACTTAACTTTACAGGGCAAGGTTTCAAAATAAAGAACAATTGATGTATATACTTTTTCTTTGATATTTTAACGTTTGCTTTGATTTAAATTTAACATTTATTTGATAGAAATCTAATGAGCAATAAAAAACTTTACATCAATTAGTGCATAAAGCTCTGTAGGCTATAAACCTATTCTCATTTTAGTTCCCCAAAAGTCATTACAGTTTCATGCAGATAAAGATTCTTAAACTATTGTCAAACTCATTATTTGGATGTCTTCCAACCTGCATTTTAAATGACAGCTTTACAGAGCTCTTTGACATCACCTAAAGATAGTCACAGATTATCCCTATTTCATGTAGTTGTCAGTTAATTCATAAAGAATTTCTCATTTTCAAAATATGTTTGACTATGAATGCTCTGGTGACATGTTTCTATATTTGAATCTCTTTGCCCTTCCACTTCTTTTTTTCAATAATTCTTATTTGTTGTCAGTCCTGCTATGACTTGCTACCTATAAAAAACCCCACCTAACCACTTTGACCTCAAAGTGATCATACAGCCTAGTGTGGTGTTCTTCAGGAGATTGGTACCCTTACCTTTATCTACTACATTCATATTGATGGATGAATCTTGAAGTGAAGAGAATTATCTTCAGAATCTTTAGATATTGAAGACTGCAGAGGTTTGGAGCAAAATGTAAACGTTCTTGATTTCTGTATTAAAAATATGGGATCATTCCTGTCCAAAAAAAAAAAAAATGTGGGATCATATCAGGCAATCAAGCTTCCCCTGAAAGTGTTTAGCACTGAAATGATCAGATAAGATATATGACTTCAGAAACAACTCAGACAGTTGTGTGGAGGCTGGATTTGATGACAGATATGGCAGGTAGAACATTCAATGGGAAGGCTGTTGCACTAGCCCACATAAAAGGAAGGAAGATAATGATTGACAACAGAAACTAGCAATCAAAATTGTTAAATTAATTTCTAAGGCCATGTGAGTGGATCCAAAGGAGTGTTTGCTTATGTGGGGTTTTATTTTGTCCACTCACTCTAACAGCTGTTATAAAATAGCATACATACTGCTGATAGGTAACTGTATTCACTTTCTGAGAAGAGATTTAAGAAAAGGCACATTCCCCATCCCCTTTGAATAACATAGCTGCCATCTGCTTAGCATCAAGGCCCTTTCCTATGATTAAAGAAAAAAAAATAAGTGTTAATATCACCTGCTTCGCTGCACATAGTACCATATTCCTGTTAATTCATAAGTTGCCTCATATTTCAGATAGGTTTGAAACCTTATCATTTATACTTTCCCTATGAAAATCAGAGTTTTCACCAAATCTTTTAATGAAGGTATTGTTTCAAACTGCACAAATGCTATTTGAAGCATGTGGGAACATTGTAGCCTTCGAGAATAAAGTGTTTCAGAAAATAATGAAACAAAACCTTCCATCTGGATGAGAAGTGTTGCATGAATGCAGCCATTTAATTGGCGAGCACTTGCTGGAATTTTTCACTTCATTTGTAAGAACAGATACCAGCAATCATTCCACTTCTATTCAGTTTGCCTAAGTCAAGCAGGCAGTCTGAACATAAGGAATGGTTATTTTTTTTCTCCCAACTCTATAGAATGTCCAGATTTGCAAGAGAGTGGATGTGTTTTCTCCAGAGATGTTGTATGCTTAGTGGCATTAATGCAGACATAATTTAAGCACTAGTTAGCACATTGACATTGATGATCTATACATTTCTATGATTCTTTGTCCTGAATATAATATTCAGTCTGATCAATCAGAGGTTACAGGTCAGGACTCTGGGCTAGACTTCCAGGCTTGTAACTAACTTCATCACTTCAGATTTCATTAAATGTGGATAAGTTATTTAGCCTCTAAATACCTCAGTATTCTCATATGTAAGTTGTAGATGACAATATTAGTTACTTCATATGGAGTTTTGTGCATATTCCGTGAGTAAATACATGTAAAGTGCTTAAATATGTCGTAGCGCATAGTAAGCGTTTTGTCAGTGTAGCCATTATTGTTTTTAGTTCCTCCGTATGGGGACAGAATTGGCTGAGGCCATTAGACAGATGGCTGACTTTTGAGATGAATCTAAACTACTTTCAGAACAATGCCAGGCTCTGAAAATTTCTAATTCAGATCAGCTAAGAAGTTGATCTTATTAGGACATCTTGGTTAAAACTTCTCTCTAGGAATAGTAAAGACAGGTTTGTAAGGTGAGGACCACCTTGGGAGAAAAGGCATCTGGTTCAGGAACAATCATGTCCATATCTTCTAAGATGTGTTTCATTCTACTTGACAAAAGTCTTTTGTTCTTATTTTGTTATATGGACCTCAAAGAAAGAATTTTCCCTGTGTTATGACTGTACTAGGCTGGTCATGCCACCAGCTTAAACCAAAAGGGGATTCTGACTGCTCAGGAAAGCACAGAAGACATGTCACAAAGCCTGAAACTAATAAGATTAAATAGGGAGAGCAGAAACCAAATTATATTTTGGCCCTTTCCTTCACATAATTCACCATAATAAGAAGCTCATTCCTTTCTTGAAAAACTTCCACAAATCTTGCCCTTCTCATTTGGTCAGAAGGGAAAAGAAATTTCTATTTCAATACTTTTTTTGTAGGTCAAACAGCACTATAAAGAATTGAAGGAAGTTTAGGAAATAATTTAATAATGAACAGAAGAAGCGCTTTCTGCAAAGAGCATCTATAGGAATCCCCAGAGGTCACTCAAGGGACCACAGTTGTCTGACATATATTTTTTCTTTAGAAGATTTGTCATTTCCCAATAAGAATATTGGTGTTCATTATTCCATGAACTTCGCTACTGTTCTGTCTTTATGTAACTTCAAGTACATTGCTTTTGTGAGTTCATGAGTTTTACAGATAACTTTGAATAGCCATGCTAGTTGAGAGAGAAGAGGATAGGGAAAATGAGTATCCTCAAATCTCATTTCAGGTACTGAAGTCTTCTTCCACCGTGGGCAAGTGCACAGCTAGTCCATATGATAACTTTATGGGAATTAAAAATGGAACCTCTCCAGGGGTAGCCCAGCACCAAGACATGTGGCCGAGCAAACAGAAATGACACTTGACACTTGGGTGACCTTGTGCAGTGCACAAGCTACACAACCACATATGGCAGCTTGAACTTTGAAGACAATACAGTTTTACTTGACAGTTCTATTTTGTAAATTGGCAGGAAGGCCAAACATTGTGCTGCTGGGAAACTAGCATCTTAATTTAGTCAACTAAATTATTAATATATAAAATAGTTGACTATATAGCATCCATAATCCTAGTATCTTCTTCCAATTAGATCTGTTTTTTATGTTAAATATTTACCATACTTATTATGTATGCTTTCTACCAGAGTACATATATTTGTTTTATTTCCTTAATTTATCCATAAATCTAGGCATACCTCCTTTTATTGTGCTTTGTTTCATTGTACTTTTCAGATATTACGTTTTTTTATAAACTGAAGTTTTGTGACAACCCACCTTGAGCAAGTCTATAGCGCCATTTTTCCAACAACATTTGTTTACTTCATGTCTCTAGGCCACATTTTGGTAATTTTTGCAATATTTCAAATTTCTTCATTATTGTATTTGTAATGGTGATCTGTGGTCAGTGATTACAGTTCACCTAAAGCTCAGATGATGGTTCACATTTTTTTAGTAATAAAGTGTTTTTTAATTAAGATATGTATATTTTTTAGACACACACTATTGAGCATTTAATAAACTAGGTTAGTGTAAACATAATTTTTATATGCACTGGGAAACTAAAACATTAATTTGACTTGCTTTGTTGTGATACTCACTTTATTGCAGTGGTCTGGAAAACAAACCTGTAATATTTTCAAGGTATGCCTGCATGTCTATTTCATATAATCTTTTAAATTATCCTTCTGACTAATTGGTAACATTTCATTTTAAGTGATTGTGGTATTTCATGATTTTATTCTTTCTTAGTTTTTATCATCTCATGTCTCAACAATCACCTTTTACACTGTGATAAATTGTTGGTATTTCAGTACAATTATCAAGATTTCTCTCTCTGAAATATTAGCTGTTATTCTGCCTGAAAATTTTTTCCTCATTTTGTCCTTTTGATCCCCATATTTTTTTTAGCTAATCCTAATCATCCACAAGGGCTTAGCTTCTAGGTTATGTCCTATGGTAGATGCTGTCAATTACCCAATAGCCAAAGCCTACTTGATCTTAGTTAAGGGTGGACGTTCGCTGATTTCAGAATGGATATGGCCCCTCCACCAATGCCAGGGTATAAAGTTAATTATGGAAATCCCATTCTCTTATATCAGAACCATAATTTATTATCTTCTCACTAATGGAGTCTACAGCATCATTTTGACAAATGCTCTAGCATATACTCCTGATGAAAAGGCAGAACTTCTTGAGGAGGAAACCTATGGTCCTACTCCATCCTTTTCCCCTTGAATATGATGGCATTGACCTGCAGAAAACATCCTTACCCAGGATTGAAAAGCCAGAATGCTAAAGATGGCAAAGCGGGATATAGAATGACATATCTGATGATATCACTGGGTCCCAGGTGATAAAACTGAGCTTTTATTCCAAATCTAGTATTGCTTATTCTTATTTTGTGTTATTTATTTTAAATTATTATTTTTTTAATTTAATTTAATTTTATTATGTTATGTTAGTCACCATACAGTACATCATTAGTTTTTGATGTAGTGTTCCATGATTCATTGTTTGCGTATAACACCCAGTGCTCCATGCAATATGTGCCCTCCTTAATACCCATGACGGGGCTAACCCATCCCCTCTAAAACCCTCAGTTTGTTTCTCAGAGTCCATAGTCTCTCATGGTTCATCTCCCCCTCCGGTTTCCCCCCCTTCATTTTTCGTTTCCTTCTCCTAATGACCTCCATGCTATTCCTTATGTTACACAAATAAGTGAAACCATATGATAATTGACTTTCTCTGCTTGACTTATTTCACTTAGCATAATCTCCACCAGTCCCAACCATTTTGATGTAAAATTTGGGTATTCATCCTTTCTGATGGCTGAGTAATATTCCATTGTATATATGGACCACATCTTCTTTATCCATTCGTCTGTTGAAGGGCATCTCATTTCTCTAACTCCGTACACAAAGATAGGCTCAAAATGGATGAAAGACCTCAATATGAGACAGGAATCCAGCAAAATCCTAGAGGAGAACATAGGCAATAACCTCTTCAACATAGGCCACAACAACTTTTTTCAAGATACATCTCCAAAGGCAAATGAAACAAAAGGGAAAATGAACTTTTGGGACTACATCAAGATAAAAAGCTTCTGCACAGCAAAGGAAACAGTCAACAAAACAAAGAGGCAACCCACAGAATGGGAGAAGATATTTGCAAATGACACTAGAGACAAAGGGCTGATATCCAAGATTCATAAAAAACTTCTCAAACTCAGCACCCAAAAAACAAATAATCAAGTCAAAAAATGGGCAGAAGACATGAGCAGACACTTCTCAAAAGACATACAAATGGCTAACAGACACATGAAAAAATGTTCATCATCATTAGCCATCAGGGAAATTCAAGTCAAAACCACACTGAGATACCACCTTACACCAGTTAGAATGGCAAAAATTGACAAGGAAAGAAACAACAAATGTTGGAGAGGTTGTAGAGAAAGGGGAACCCTCTTACACTGTTGGTGGGAATGCAAGTTGGTACAGCCACTTTGGAAAACAGTGTGGAGGTTCCTCAAAAAATTAAAAATAGAGCTACCCTATGACCCAGCAATTTCACTACTGGGTATTTACCCCAAAGACACAGATATAGTGAAAAGAAGGGTCATATGCACCCCAATGTTTAAATTATTATTTTGTCTGATAACTAAATATTTTGATTTGTAACCACTGCTGATCAGATATTTTGTTATTTACAGTCAACTCTAGTTTGTTCACTTCATTTGTATAAACTACTCTGGACTCAGCTCTGGGCTCAGTGCCACCACTATGTGATTCAATGGCAAAATATTCATCCATTATTAAGGGAGTTATCATAAAATATTAAAATTGTCTATTCATCTAAATGAATAAATTACTATTCTATTTGTTAGTGCTATGGTATAGGGTAGAATATCCATCTTTTTCAATATTTTATCTTTGGTGTCTAACCCAGTAACCAGGCCATAATACATACTAAATAAAATGTTGATGAGAGTTGAACTACTCAGTTATTTTTTCTCATTTTTTATTATTTACAATTTTATCTCATTTATAATTAATTCATTTTATAATTATGATTATATACCACCACCCTAGGATAATTTTTTAACATTAAAATTACTGTATACAAGGTTATGTATTTTTTGTGCATTTTTATTGTATGAATCTTATTTTGATAAGATCTGCTACTCAGAGTTGGACCAAACTCAAGATTAAGGGCATAGTCCTTCAGAATGCCAAGTCTACCCAAGAATTTAGACATCATTCACAAGTTTGGGGGTCCTAAGGACCACCCTCAATTCAGATCAGTTGGCTAAAAATGTGGGGGTTCCCATGACTATCCTCACATTTAATAATTACTCTCACAGTACCCAGGTAATCACTATATTTACTATTATTTTTATGGTGGCAAAAGGACATGAAGTAGAAACACACATGAGGCAGAATGTAAGACTGGGAGGAGTGTTTCAAATATAAGGCTTCTGTGTCCCAAAGGGTATGTCACCCTCCTGGCACTGAAGTGTAACAATATGTGCATGAAATATTGCCAAAATAGGATGCTCACTCTAGCTTTGCTGTCCAGAGATTTTATTGAGGCTTCATTAGGTAGGTTGACATGGATGATTTACTGCCCACATGGATGAAATCAATCTCTAGGTCCAAACTCTGGAGATCAAACTGATTTCACATAGCCAACAGTCCTAACTCTCTGATCACATGGTTTGTATTTTGGGACCTGGCCAGCCCCTACAGTGGGTCATCTATTTAGCAAAATGATCAGCAGGGGTCTGAGGAGCCTAGCCTACCAGCAATCATCTTGTTAGCATAAATTATGAGCTGTGGTCCCAGAGGCCCACCATTAATAACAAAGACATTCCATTCACTCAGGGAATTCCAAGGATTTAGAAGTTACCTCCCAGGAGCCAGGATTAAGGCCAAATGAATCTCTCTGTGTAAAGTTAATTCTTCTCTACACATTTGCCTAAAAATTTTCTTTCTTTCTTTCTTTCTTTCTTTCTTTCTTTCTTTCTTTCTTTCTTTCTTTCTTTCTTTCTTTCTTTCTT